>NW_024082292.1:0-105807 GCF_003009895.1 Hyaena hyaena
TCAGCACAGAGTCCGACGCGGGGATCAAACCCATGAACCGCGAGATCATGACCTAAGCGAAAGTCGGACGCTTAACCGACTAAGCCACCCAGGCGCCCCTGTTTTCTTTTTTTAATGTTTATTTATTTTTGAGAGAGAGAAAGTGTGAGTGGGGGAGGGGCAGAGAGAGAGAGGGAGACACAGAACTGGAAGCAGCCTCCAGGCTCTGCTCAGTCCGCACAGAGCCCAATGCAGGGATTGAATTCACCAACCATCAGACATGACCTGAACCAAAGTCAGACGCTTACCCAACTGAGCCATCCAGGTGTCCCTGACCTACTCATTGTATAATAGCATGTTATTTAACCTCCATGGATCTGTGGTCTTTCCAGAATTGTTTATGTGGTTGATTTCTAATTTCATAGCATTGTGGTCAGAAAAGATGCATGGTATGACTTCAGTCTTTTTGAATTTGTTGAGGCCTGTTTGGTAGCTTAGTATGTGATCTATTCTGGAGAATATTGTGTATACTTGACAATAATGTGAATTCTGCTGTTTTAGGATGGAATATTGTGAATATATTTGTTAAATCCATCTGTTCCAGTTTAGCATTCAAAACCACTGTTTCTTTACTGATTTTGTTTAGATGATCTGTTCATTGATGTAAATGTGGTGTTAAAGTACCCACAGTATTATTGTACTATGGATGTGTTCCTTTGTATTCGTTATTCACTATTTTATGATTTAAGTGCTTTATGTTGGGTGCATATATAGTCACAATTGTTACATCTTCTTGTTGAATTATCCCCTTTATTGTTAAATAGTGTCCTTTTTTGTCTCTTTTTACAGAGTTTAAGTCTGTTTTGTCTGATATAAGTACAGCCACTCCAGCTTTCATTGACATCCATTTGAATGATAAATATTTCTTAATGCCCTTACTTTCAATTTGCCAGTGTCTTTGGGTCTGAAATGAATCTCTTTTCGGCTGCATATAGATGAATCTTATTTTTTTATCCACTCTGCTACTCTATTCTTTTGATTGAGTCCATTTTACATTCAAAATAATTACTGATATTTATTTATCGCCATTTGTTACTTGTTTTGTGGTTCTTTTTCTGATTTTCTTTCATGGTTTGCTGGTTGTCTTTAGGGATACACATTTGGATTTCTTACTCTTTATTTTTTGCATATCTATTTCTTTTTCTTTTGATTTGTGGTTACCATTGTTTTTATGTAACATCTTCTGCATATATCAACCTATATTAGGCTGATGGTTTATTAATTTTGAACTTATTCTTTACTCCTCTCCCCTCCATGTTTCAGATATTTGGTATCATGTTTTATATCCTTTTATATTGTGCTTTTCTTGACTGATTTTTACAGATATATGTAATTTTGTGTTTTCGGGGATTTTTTTGGTTTGTTTTTGTTTTTGTTTTTACTTTTGTGCTTCCTGTTTTCTTTGGTTTATTTTGTTCTTTACAGAACTCATTACTATTACTATTAGCATTTATTTATTTATAACTATTCACTTAGCTCTTCTCCACTGGAATAATTCATTTAGCATTCCAAGAAAGAAGATATAACCTCTGTCTTTACAATACTTGATCTTTAGTGTGCAAAGCAATGCTTGGCCCCTAGTGGGCTCGCAATAGCTACTTACTGAAAATGAAAGAATAAATGAATGAATGACAATGGCACAATAATTCCCAACCAGAAGAGAAGACTTAAAAAAAATTATGTAGAACAACTAGGGGGTAAACAGAGGTTATGGCTTCTATGGAGAGGACATATTAAGGTGCTCCATCAAAAGAGGCACTTTTATAATCATGTTGCGCAAATTGAATGGATCTTCAACACTGGATGGGAGCCCTTGCTTCAATAAAGGATAAATGGAGCCCAGAGAAACCTCTGGGTGCTTCAGGTAAAGACACCAAATTTGGTCCAATGAAGAGGCACCTGGTGTGGTTTTAGATCAGATCATGGATCCTTTTTGGAACAGACTGAAATGCTTTATAATTTTTTTTTTTTAATGAAAGCTGGGGTAAAGGCACAAGTGTATACTTTGACTAGCAACTTTAGTCTGCTGGAGCCTAACTGTAAATGCAGAAATAAGAAATATGCTTATGTAATCAGAACAGCTACCAGGAAGCAAGTATGAAAGCTACTGAACTTATTCTTTAAGAAAAGGTTTCCTGCTTTCACTTGCAGTCACTTTATTTTACATATAGGTCTACAAGCTTTGTGATCTGGTTTCCAAAAATATAGCAGATTAGTTAAGTTAGCCTACAGAAACTGACTACAAGAAGAGATGCTAAAGAACTTAATGTAAGAGTTAGGCAGAAAAAGTATAAATCAATACAAAAATTAAATATATATATAATCAACTCATAAATGTATCAACTCACAAATTAGATACACATTCACTGAGTACCTACTATGTGTCAGGCCCTTTGTTAGTTACTGGGATAATCAAATTAGACCCATCACTCAGTGACAGATTATTTTGAGAAGAAAATGAGATATCTGAGAAAAGTTTTTATTCTCTAAAGTGGTAAACAATGTATAAAAATATTAATATAGTATAAAATGAATTTTCTGGAATATGGTTTATACTTTCAAGTGAAATGCCATTTTGAATGACTTACAGAGGAGTCAAATGACTTTAACCATCAACTCATTTTTCTCACTCAGGTCCAGCCCAAAGATCTTCTTATTGTTAGGGAAACACTCCAGAATTGTGCTTGCTTCTGGGCCTTTGCTCTTAGTGTTGTATCTCTCTTGCCCAGATCATTTCATTTTTAATTTGCTTTTCTTTTGTGTCTCTGCTCAAATATCATCTTATCAGAGAGGCCTTCCTAGACCATCCTTATAAACTTGGCAACAACAGTTGCCTCCTGAAGCCCAGATTTTCCTGTCTTCTTTTTCCTACATTATTCTCTCTACAGCATCTGTCAGTACCTAATATACTATACTGCATACTTGTTTACTGTTGTCTACTCACACTGAATATTAGAAATATGAGAACAGGGACTTCTGCTTCATTCACTGAAGGTTGCCCAGTGCCTAGCATGTGGTAGGCACTCATAAAATTTGTTGAATGGCTAAATGAATGAATAGATGCTTCATTTAATTTTTTTTTGAAATGTTTATTTATTTTGGAGAGAGAGAGGGGAGGGGCAGAGAGAGAAGGGGACAAAGGATCTGAAGTGGGCTCTGTGCTGACCACAGAGAGACTGATGGCTTGAACTCAAGAACTGTGAGATCATGACCTGAGCCAAAGTTGGACACTTAACTGACTGAGCCACCTACAAGTCCCTAATGAATGGATGCTTCTAAATTGGAACTTCATGTAGTTGAGCCTGAAGCTGAAGTACAGTTCTAGAACCAAGAAGTAACTCAAATTAAGAAAAATGAATTTTTTTGACCAGTCAAGCTTCGCTGGAACAGTAGTAAAAGCAAAAAGGACAGTGACTCTAAACATGGGAAGAGAGAAAATACCAGCTGACTTGAAGAGACCAGAAATAAAAATGACCTAACATCTGACAAGTACTTCAAGTCAAGTAAAGCTACCAGAATAATTTACTGTGACTTTCTGACAATAGTCTAATTGGAAGGCTATTAAGAAAGATAATAATGTGGTTTCCGGAGGGAAGGTTCCTGGGCTTAAATCCCAGCTCCAAGACCACTGAGTAACTTTTTACCTTGGCAAATGTCTTTCCTGAGCCTGTTTCCTTATTTAAAAAATGGGTGACAATTCCTACCTCATAGGGTTATAAGTTCTGGATGATGTAGTTTGTGTAACGTTTAGTGCTTGGAACATGATAATCACAATAACATTTTAATGCCTTATCCTAATTCTTTTTTTAAAAATATTTTTCAATGTTTATTTTTGAGGGGGGTGTAGAGGCAGAGAGAGAGGGAGACAGAGTATCTGAAGCAAGCTCTCCAATTACAGCAGTGAGCCCAATGAGGGGCTCAAACTCATGAACTGGGGGATGATGACCTAAGCTGAAGTTGGATGCTTGAGTCATTGAGTTACCCAGGCGCCCCTGCCTTATCCTAATTCTAAAGACTATGTATAACATTAACAGTGATGAACAGTGGATATAAGTAGTTCCAAAAGAGGTAAAAATGATAGAAATATAAAATGGAGTCAACTGTAATACAAGTATAAAAAATGAACAGTTAATATTTTGGGTGCTGATATGAGGTCTGTAATGGTTGTAGCACAGTGCACGTGGTGGGGGTGATGAATGGAAAAGAGGCAGGACCCCAGGAGTGATTTCATGGAGACGGCCCTCCATTCCCTCAGGGGTGAAAGGAGAGGTATTTGGCAACCAGAACCCGACTAGAGAGTCTTCTTGGGGTCAAGCTAAGAATACATAATAAATTATGATAATCACAGAGTAGAATCACAGAACGTTTGAGGTGGAAGATATTTTAGAGATTGCCAAACCTGGTATTTCCCAAATTGTTGAACTGAAGCATCTGTCTTTGAACAGGAGGGTAAACATAACTGCGTATCCCTCATATCCCTGACACTTTGCTCTATACATTGACATGGTTCCTACAAAGAACAGGATGTCCTTGGAGACTATGCTTTATTGAAAATTCCTGGGAGATTTTTCAATAACTTACCTTGTTTTAAATGGAATATATTTTTTTTACTTCACGGTAGAGTTTTATTCATAATTCTGCTTAGCATATGCTGTGAGCCAGGTACTGTTTTATTTATTTATTTTCTTAAATAGTTTATTGTCAAGTTGGTTTCCATACAACACCCAGTGCTCATCCCAACAAGTGCCCTCCTCCATGCCCATCACCTCCCTTCCCCTCTCGCCCACCCCCATCAACCCTCGGTTTGTTCTCAGTATTCAAGAGTCTCTCATGGTTTGGCTCCCTCCCTCTCCCCCACTTTCTTCCCCTTCTCCTCCCCCATGGTCCGCCGTTAAGTTCCTCCTGATCCACCTATATGTGCAAACATATGGTATCTGTCCTTCTCCACCTGACTTATTTCACTCAGCATAACACCCTCAGGTTCCATCCATTAAATGGAATACTTTTAATTGTTCAGTTCTATAAAAGCAACCAAAGCAAAACAACAAAAATCATTTTTGTTAAACTTCCAACATATAATTCTATTTGTGTATATTATTTTAATTTCATCTCTTCATAGCTGATCTAATCAGGCCCTCTTGTAAAACTCTTGTACTTCATGAAACCTCTGGAATTTTGGCCTGCAATTATTTTCTATGAAAGATGTCTCTTTTACTACTGGAGCCAGGTCACAAAACCTTTGAAAATTATTTATGTCTGACTAGTTTACCCGAAGAGAAGTATTTCCTCCTTTCCTGATATTTTTTTTCCTTTTGAATGGAAAAAGTTATGAAAACTTACAGGGTTTAAATAAATAATAAGATCAGAATCAGTCGGAAATAGGGCTTGCAGATTTCAACATCTGTTTTATAATATTTGTTAATGAGATAAATAGCAGCTTGTTTGTATTGTTCTCCCAGCGTACATGATTTCAAGCTTCTTTTGAAACTAGAAAGTGCATTTGTCTATTTTCATTAATTAAAGGTCAAAGAACCCAGAGTCAATTAATGCAGAGTTAAAAAGCCCATGACTGCTGACTTCATATTTCATCCCCATGGGTTTTAATAAGATGGGGCAGGCCATTCCATTTTAGAATGAGCCTTTCAGTGGTTTATAAATGCCTCAAAAACTATTTCTCAAAGCAGAACTACCCTTTAATTTAAATTAGATTTGCTCTCTGTTTAAAATATATTTGACAATCACCTCTTTGTGCATTGCGGAATCAAATGCAGAATGGCTCAGTGTCCTACCAAGTTCTGTCAGCAGGGCTGTGTTAGCTACTTCAGTGAAGAAGAAGGCAGTTTAGGTGGCTTCTTACTCCTACTGTGAATTAAGGGGTCCTCTGAGACAATGCCATGAGGATCAAATGGTTCTTTGTCATCATCGCTCTGGCTGGGTATACAGTTGTTTTATGAACTTGGGTTCATGGCAGGTGTTCTCTGTCCATTGGTGCTCTAACTCTGAATGCTTTTTCTTCTTGGGTGTACTCTTTTGAGCTACAACAGGGGTGACATTCATTTCCACAATGGAGTTAGCTTGATATGTCCATTTTTCTTTTCTTTTTTAGTCTTAAAACATTTTTTTAAATGTTTATTTACTTTTGAGAAAGAGAGAGAGAGAGCGCGCAAGCAGAGGAGGGGCAGAGAGGGAGAGAGTATCTGAAGGAGGGTCCAGGCTCCAAACTTTCAGCACAGAGCCTGATGCAGGGCTCAAACCCAAGAACTGTGAGATCATGACCTGGGCTGAGTTCTGATGCTCTACCAACTGGGCCACCTAGGCACCCCATCCCTTCTGTTTTGACTAGATTTTTCCCTCCTACTTATTACTCTGCTTCCACCTTGTTCTCAGAGTTTATGTCTTACTCTTCATTGCTCAGGATTAATAATGGGCTCCTAGTTACATGTAATCCTGTTTATTGTTAAATATATCACTTGTTTTAAAATGTTCTGTTGTGGGCCTCCTTTTTGGAAAGAAGGTGGAAATACATAAGATGCTGATGTGTAATTGGCATGCAGGCTTCACATGTATACAGGCAAAGCACAGAATAGAAACTTCAGTGCTTTAGTCTTTGAAATCATTAAACAAATTATCTAAGATCACGTTTGCTAACATTGTGACTTCAAACCATTTTCAGTATCTCTTTTAATAATATATCCTAGGCTTGATTTAAATTTTGAGTTACAATTGGTGAGTTGATTCTAAAACTGGGAAAAGATGCTGTTTTTTATTCTATTCTTCTTTCAGCTTTATTGAGGTTATTTTATGTGATTTAGGTCACCAAACAGTTGTTTGTTCTCAGTGACCCAGTTCATATGCAAATCAATGACCTAGAAGGGAGTTCTCTTACTACTCCAAGAGTCCAGGGCAACATCTATTCAGCTCCTTAATGGGATATTTTTTCCTTATAAATGTAAAGTTAAAACTAAAACATAATCAGTCATAGAATTGCCTAGGTCCCATATGTTCTACACTACTATCTACACATTACCAAAATATATCATGTGTATCCCATTAGCATGGAAGAAAGGACTTGCTGATTAAACTATTTGATTTGTTTCTACATAACTAATTAAAAACTTACAAAAAGCTTTAAAAATTTTTATTTCTCCACAAATGTTTCCAATATTATAAGTTCCAAATAACTTATATTTGGAAGTGAAACTTATTATTCCCTGAACCCATGAAAATCAACTATCTTTGTTGAACTGAGGCTACAGTGACCTATATCCCTTTTTGTCTTACGTGGAATACAAAAATAACATCATAAGAGGGGCAGCTAACTATCAGAGAGCCAGCACAGCCTGGACATACTTAAGTTTAATACTTAAACTTCTCAACTAAGACAAAGAGTGTCAAGGAAGTCACCTTTGTTCTTTATGACTCTGAGAATATGAATGAAAATATGCACAGTGGGTTTCAAAAGTAGGTTTCTGAAAGGCCCTCTTTGAAAACAGAGGGAGAATCTTTGTGTTAATTTGAATACAAACGTTTCAGAGATTAATAAAGTTATACAAAATTGACAAAAACCAAACTGCAATTTCTTTGTTTTTGAAGCTTGTTAGTCCGGATTGTGTAAAATCAGCATTCCAGGGGAAACCATAAAGGAGCTGAGGAGACTGACGGTAGGAGTGTTATTTCTTCAGGCAGCCTAGGATGTGAGCAGGTGTAGTCAGGCCCTGGCCACTCCTAACTTTGAGCTGGCTGAGGAAAATGATGCACACTCAGTTTAGATACTTTTGAGTTTTATATTTATTTGGATTCTGTGTTAACTTGCTTGTTATTCACATTAAAAATACCTTAAGACGAGTGCTTGCTTCGGCAGCACATATACTAAAAAATACCCTAAGACCAATACAGGGAAAAACTGGTACTCTGTTTAACCATGGTTTTAGTAACTGCTGATAAGCTTAAAAAACTGCATCCTCCAATTCTGAATAGTGATTATTTTGATAAAGAATGGTTTAAAATATTACTTGTAATTCACTCACCACCATTATTTTTATTCTCAGTACTTTTTAGACTGGATACCACTGGGGCTTACCTAGATGTCTATCATTTTTGTTATTTGACTGGTACTTTCACAGAAAACCCAAGAGGTAACTAAGGTTTTTGTCCACTGTTCTGCTTATTTTCAATTTCACTCTGGGGAAGGGTGGGAACTGAAACCAAAGAAAGAAGAAAAAAGGATGTAACAATATAATTCTCTAACATCCCCACAGTAGATGAGTTTCCCAGTGGCTGACAACATCCCATATCCCAGTTGTGGCTAACAATCTCCTACAGGTTCTTATTGGAGAATCCTATCCTAGTAGACCACTGTTAAGGTCAACCTGCCTTGCAATAAAGTCTAGGTTTCAGAACTTGAAATTGTCTCTTGGGAGAAGTGTAGTAAGTCTGTATTTGGCCTTAAGTATGCACACTTTTATTGTCCTCTGCATGTTGTTCTTTGTAACACAGAAGCCCTGCTATGCAAATTGGAAAAGAATCTTTAAAATGTAATCTTTCCTAGGGGTGCTTGGGTGGCACAGTCAGTTAAGCGTTTGACTCTTGATCCTGGCTCAGGTCATGATTTCACAGTTCTTGAGTTCGGGCCTTGCATCGGGCTCTGCATTGATGGTGGGTGTAGCCTGCTTGGAATTCTGTCTGTTCTTCTCTCTGCCCCTCTTCAGCTTATGTATTCACTCCCTCTCAAAATAAATAAATAAACTTAAAAATAATTTTAAAAGTGTAATCTTTAGGGGAACCAGGGTGGCTCAGTCAGTTAAGCATCTGACTTTGGCTCAGGTCATGATATTGTGGTTTGTGGGTTTGAGCCCTGCATCCCGCTCTGTACTGACAGCTCAGAGCCTGGAGCCTACTTCGGATTCTGTGTGTGTGTGTCTCTCTCTGTCCCTCCCCTGCCTGCTTGCACTCTGTGTTTCTCTCTCTTAAAAATAAATCAATATTAAAAAAAATTTTAAGTAATCTTTCTCAGAAAGCCAAAAACTTATGCCTTTCAGAGACACATTCCCTTATCTTCACCTGTCCCCATCCAGTCATACAGGCCAGGAATGGGTTGGCAACCAAAGTTCCAATTCTATTAGGTGGCACTGAATTCCTAGGATAGAACCCATTAGGGCTATTCATGGCTGAGAGAAGCCCTACCACTCTGAGATATTACAGCCGAGTGATGGTTCCATGCATCTGTGAATGCATGAGTGGGGGACTGGTGGTAAAGAAGGGAAGGGAATATGGATACAAAAGACCTTGTAGAATTCTCCTTATTAGATAGAAAGAATTATGACTTTCTAAGCCTTCTTGGTGGTCTTGCACAACAGCAATTCCAGAGGGTCCTACAGTTATCTCTGAAGAAAGGCAAGAGCTACAGAAGATCTAGGGGAGATGGTGTCCTGGCCCTCCAAGCATGTGCATGTGCTTTAATGGAGCACTATATTTTCTGCCATGAGGAGAATGATGAGGATACTAAAATGCTGTAATTCTGATTTTGGGATAAAAATAATGTAACTTTACATTTGTTTTATTGCTTACAATCCACAAAAAAGTTTCACAGATCATCTCATCTGATCCTCACAGCAACACAAGGAAGGCAGAGCCTATACTGTTGATGCTGCTTTACATTTACATTTAAGGAAACTGAAGCTTAGATAGGTTAAGTGACTTGCTTAAATCCACACAGTAAATAAGAGGCAGAATAGGGGATTTAAACCCATATCTCCATATGGTCTAAGCTGTCTTGTCTAGAAACAAGAAAACTAAAAATATCTTGACTAATATGCTTTCCAAGTATAATATCTGACATAGATAAGTCTTTCGATTTTTTTTAAAGAATATAAAAAAGCCCACAAACCATGCCTTTTAAATCTTTTCACACTAACATTTTTGTATTAGTGCTAAAAGATAATGTGTGTCTTGCTCATATTGTTTATTTCTTAATCTATATTCTCTCTCTATAAATATAAACCTTTTGTATATATATACACATATATGTACATTACAGATTATGTATATTACATATGTACACATTACATATTATAAATTTTATATATAAACATATACATAATCTTTATATATGCACTACATATTATGTATATTACATATGTATGCGTTATATATTATATACACACACCTACACATAATCTTTTGTGGGTATGAATTAACCTTTTATTTTTCTGTTAAAAAAATCATTTAAAGCATTTTAAATGGATTTAGTATTATTTAGGCCAAGAATCTTAAGCCAAACTGATGAAATGATGGCATTTATAAATCCAGTCATTTATTGTAGTGTAGATTAAGGCTTGATATTCTGAGTTAAGGTCTTAAAAGTACTCTATTGTGATTCTCCACAAGCAACAATGACTTTCAAGTTGACACTAAATGTGATTTTCTGTCCTTAGGCCAACCTGGCTGGCAGATTGCTTTTATGTAATTCCTGTGAAGCTGGCAGGAGGTGACTCATATACATAAATGCCTCTTTCAATCAGGAAGAAGGTGTCAGAGGGCGGGTGGGTGGTGTCTGAATGACTAAATTTTAAGATGTTAGGGGTACTGAAAAAAACTGTAAAAATGAGGGTTTCTAGGGAGATGCATACATGAGCATCTCAGGATCATGTCAATGAATCAAAGGCAAACTTTGAAAATATTTTACTACATTATTTGAATCCTAGTTCTTATTTCATAGCTCAGTGCAAAGAGGAATTCCCAAAACTACTTATAAATTAAAAACAGCCCAGAGTTTAAACAAGTTCTAGGAATGAGACTTGATTCCAAGATGATAAATTGAAGTATTAAGTACACTGTAGGAAAGGAACAGAGAGGTTATGGGTATGAGAAAGTTATGAGGAAGTCACAGAAATTTTTAGAAATAGATACAGTGAAGGAGTGGAGAAGGAGAAGTATGTCTCGGAGAAAATAAAGTGCCTATCACATTTAAGTAAAATAATGAAACTTTTCCTACAAAGAGATATGGAAGAGAAAAAAAAAATCTCTGTTGAAATCCTTGAAACAGTTTCAGATAAACATGAAGGAATGATAAGGCCAAGTATCTAGGTGGTAGTTCATAATAGCCAATGTTCTCAGTAAATGCTCAGTGGAACAGATAAAAGCCTATACAGTAATTGAACTCCCAGGGAAAACTGACCAGATTGACAGAATGAAATTCTTCATTTCATGGCTTTGTGTTCTGGTTTTCTCATGATCCTATTCTTATATATCTGCTGGGGTTTTTTCCACTAAAAATTTTAAAGAGGGTCAAAGCAAACAACAAAACCAACAAAAGGGAGGAGCATATATGAAACTGTTAATAATAACCAAGTGTGATGAACATGAGCAAAGAGCTTGAGTTCAATAGTGTTGAATCAACAAAGGATTGCAACACTTTTTCATGCACTATTACTCTGCAGATTCTGCTGGTTTATTGGCTTTCCCTATAATATCAATTTATTATTTTCAAAGACTCTATGCTTCCTTTCAACTATAGCACCAAAATAATTTCCATTAGTACTTTTTTCTCTTCATATCGGTTTAAAGATTCTATATGAATTCTAAGAGTCTTCAGGAAGTTATGGGACTGTTGTTTGAACTCTTCTACTAGACTTTTTGTTGTTTTCTTGATGTGATGAATTTCTGAGAGAGCATTATTTCAGAATACTTCTAATATGGTCTGCTACTGTCAATAAAGTTTTTAGAAAATACAGAATATTATCTGTGGCAAATCTAAGCAAATGTCATTCCAGCATTAAGAAACAACCATTATTTCCCCCAGCATGATTTTTATATGAGTTGCTTTAAAGAATATATAATCAGTTTTCTGTGTAGAGTTGAAAGGAAAGAAAATTCCTATGGAACTAAGTAAAAAAAAAAAAAAGACATGTTTTCACCTGTGTTTGTTTTAGTGTAGCATTAAGAGTGTATCTTTTAAAGTTCAAAGTGAGTTTGTATGATTTATCTGAATGAGGGTTCTATTACTATTGTAGACTTACTATAATTTGCTTTTATAATTTGTTAAATATAATGGCTCTTGAGAAAGCCATCATATCTGAGAAATGATCATACTTGCATTTCTCAAAGATGTCATACTGTCATTAAGGTTCCTGAGAGAGATTTGAAAGCCACCACAACTAGGAAACATTTATTTAAAAAGAGGGAGAAAAACATGTTGATCGAGCCTGTAGATCTGGCAATAGACTGTCATACAAACAGTGGACACAAGTACACCTCAAACCTAACATTTTGTGTGTATCACTGTCCCAAAAGATAGGTAGTTGAGTGAAGTAAGATTGAATGGTTCAAAATTTAAAAGGCAGAGAGTCAGACAGGGTTGGGTTAACGCTCTTCCATTTACATACTATACAACCATGGGTAATGTCGGTGTCTTAGTCTACTCTTATGTAAAATGACACCGTCTATATGTGAATGCTATGAAGAATGACTGAAATAGCACATGGAAGCACTAGATCAAATAATCAACTTAGAGCACATAATAAGTCTTTACAAACGTTACATCCTCTTATCTTTACATTTCCTAGTGAACGCTCCTATAGCAACAAAGGGCAAACCAGCACGCTCAAGGTATATTTGAAATTGGGTCCAATAGTGTTGGTTTAGTACTGTGGGTGTTTTAAGTACCTCTTATCATAGTGTATTTGTTGCCAATTCTATTTAAAGCTAACATATACTGAGCGATGGGCATTTAATGTTTACTAGGTTCTGTGCTAAGGATGGACAACCTATTTAATAACTTGTTATTGTATTATCTCAATCTATTCAACCATTCAGTGAATTAGGACTACTGTTTAATTGGCTTTACAGATGAGGTAACTGAGGCACACAGAGGTTAAGTAAATGGAGTGGGGCTTCCTTTGCAAGAGGACTATATGATTTGCGGATTACATTTCCAAAGGACTAAATCCATATTAACTTTCAAACCCTATATTGAAAGCATTCATAAAATGTAACAATTCCGTGAAGAAAAGCTATGGTGGTTTTGGAAGCCAATTCTCCACAGTACTCTGCGTGTCTTGTGAGTGGAAGCATTGACTGCCTTTGCTTTGTTCTGTCTTTTCAAGGCTGTTTGTAGAGCAAACAACCTTGTAAGACAGAGACAGCCCTCCTTGTGAGCAAAGGGTAAGTTTTCTTACTTTCCAGTGTAAAAAGACTGTCTACTTCTGGGGCAAAAGTCATGCAAGCTTACTACTCCTTATAAAAGATTCATTTCCTTAGATTAGAGTTCCTCTCTGTTATGCAACCCACTGCCTGTGCAGATATTAATCATCTGGAATTCTTCCCATCACCCTTCAGTAACCGAGACTGGAGAACCAGATCAAATGTGGATACTCTGGCTACTGCTATTGCTGTGAGCAATAAACTACCTTTTGTCATCATCCGTGAAACTGGCAGGCTGACTTGTTGGCTTGCAAGTGACAGTGAAATCTCAGACCCTTCAACAGTTCTTAACACGTAGCAAAAGGAAAATTAAACATGCATGGACAGCAAAAGATCCAATTTATTTAAGGTATTATCTAAAGCAACTGCACAAGGATATAGGTGGGAAAAATAATCATCCCTAGAGGCTGTGCTTTATAATGAACCAGAGAAGCTTTGGATAGGAATTTGTGTGAGTACACAGGAAAAAAAAAAAGTAGAAGGCATATTGCTTGAAACCATGGAAAACTAATAAATATACATGGCTGTAAACAGCTTTCTAAAGACAGGTACACTGTGCTACACATGATTTATATGTTTGCTTCTGGCTTGAAAATGAGCATCGGTACTAGATTCACAAAAGCTTTTAAATTCTTCTGAGACTGAACACTGCAGGAAATGTTTTTCATGTCTATATTCTTACAAAGCCAATAAGCTGGTTTGTAACGTTATACAACTATTATGTCTGGCAAATTGGGTGGAGAAAGAGGGGTTAATTTACTGTGAGGTATAATTCACAGTTAATAAACTGTAACAAGTATCAGTAAGTAAAGAAATAGTAGCTTAATGGGGATACAGCAAAGAGGCATTTTCTTCCTTTAATTGTACTTAATTAACACAGTTCATCCTCTGGGGGGCAGGAAATAATGAGACCATAACAGCCCTTGCCTCTGGATCTTACTAAGTCTGAGTAAGAGCAACAAATTTCTACACATGTAACAAATCCCTCCTGTTACATGTGAAAGATCTTGTCATACCTACATTTTAATTTAGAAATAAGTAAATTTGTGAAAAACTAAACAGCACATCTTAGAACTCAATGTACTTTTATATCTACAGATAATACAATCTACCACTTGCATTGTACATGTCATTTAAAACTAAACTAAACTTTATAGGCACATGATTGTGACATGTACTAAGAATAATGGATCCATAAGTATAAAAATCTTCCATAAAATGCAATATAAATTGTAGGAGATAAAAGGGGACCAATATATAAATATCCACAAACTAATTTAGACTTCTTTAAACTTCATGAGGCATATTGTCATCATGCCTATTTTAAAGATTAGAAGACTGAGGTTCAGATGGGTTAAGCAACTTGTTCAGGTCTCAAAGTTCCAGGCACTTGAGATCTGAGCACACATTTGCTCAAGTCTGAAGCCTCGTTATCTTTTTACTATACATCTATTCCTTGTGTGACAGAGAAAGATAGGTTCTAGGAAGATAAATTCATTTATTATCCTGGATTCATATTATTCATCATAACTTCTTTTATATTAAGTTTATTTATTTATTTTGAGAGAGGGAGAGAGAGAGAGAGAGAGAGAGAGAGAGTGTGTGTGTGTGTGTGTGTGTGTGGCAGGGGCAGGCAAAGAGGAAGAGAGAGAATCCCAAGCAGGCTCCTTGCTGTCAGTACTGAACCCCACATGAGGGTTGATCTAATGAACTGTGAGATCATGACCTGAGGTGAAATCCAGTTGGATGCTTAACCCCCTGAGCCACCCAAGTGCCCTCATCATAACTTTATAATTAATTAATTAATCTAATGACATTTATTGAGAGAACCTATGTGTATTACTTTGTGGTAGGCACAGTGAAGGACATAAAAAAATTCCACATAATCTTACCATGAGAAGCCTATAATCTGATAGAAAAGCATATATGTGAAATGTAAAATGGAGGACAGTTTGTGATCCAGAACTTCAAATGAGACTTTCATGAATTAATTTAGGAAGAGGACAGTCCCTAAAAATAAAGAATGAGATAAAGAATTCATTTGGAGTCTCAGCCATTTCTGTGACGTCTAAATATATCTCAGCTATTACCTTAATGTTGAAGTGCCCCAGGGCTGATCGTCTTTTATTCTCTTCTCTACTGTCTTTTACTAGGTGATTTCATCCAGTGCTAGGGCTTTAAATACCATCAATATGCTAATGAGCTTTCAATTTATATCTTTCCACCTGACTTCTCTCTGAACTACAGACTTGCATACCCAACTGCCTGCCCATCTCCACTTGGACACCTAAAAGACATCGTATGCTTAACAAGTGTAAAAGAGACCTCTTGATTCCCCCCACCCCCGCTGCCTTTAATAATAAGTAACACCAGGAGACAGCCACTGTCCTAAGTACTTTACACACATTTAATCATTTAATCCTTAAATCACACCTGTGAGGTAACTACTATTATGGTTCTAGTTTTACATAAAAGGAAACTGAGGCACAGAAGCTAAGTAGCTTGGCCGAGGCTGGCCAGTGAAGATGGGATGCCATCTTAGTCTATGTCCACAGTGCATGCTCTCAGAACCATGGCAGGGTGCTCCTCTCCTTTCTGTTTTCCCTAAATCAGGGAACACACCCTGACAGGCCAATCTTAAGAGTTATCCTTGCATCCTTGGTTCTACTCTTTCCTGAAGCTCCTCACATACCCTCCATTATCAAGTTCTTCCAGCTGTATCTCTAAAATATACCTCAAACCTGTTACCTTCACCATCTTTTTTAGCACCATCAGTACTTACCTGGTCTATGATGGCCACCTTGCTGGGGGTCTCACCTTCCATTTTCTCTGTAGTCCAGTCTCCATATGATAGCCAATATGGATTTTTTTTAAACATAAATCAGACCTTATCACTACCTTGCCAAATATCTCTAATGGCTGCTCCCTGAAATTAGATAAAATCCAAACTCCTCTCCATAGTCTACCAGACCCCATACAGTTTCTTCTTGCCTGCCCTTCTGAACTACTCTCACCTTAGGCTCCTTCACATCCACTGTACTCCACTCATGCTGGCCTCCCTTTTCTCCCCTTAACCACACTAAGCTTATTCCATAGAGTCCCTTTGCATGGAATTCTTTTATCCCCAATCTTTGTATTCATGATAGGCTGGTCTCTCCTTTGAAGTCTCAGCTCAAATGTCACATCAGAGAGGATTTCCCTATCCAGTTTCTCCAAATCAGAACTCCCCTGTGTCTAACCCCAGCACCTCCCACCACTCTTAATCTCCCTAAATGTGATTCATAGTTTTCAGAGCTCTCTCATCTACACCCCAAGGTTATTTTATTTGTTCATTCATTTACATGTTTATTGTCTGTTTATTCTCATCAGAGAGGTAAGGTGTATACTGGCAGTGAACTTGACTGTTTGGGTCGCCACTATATAAGCAGTTCCTGCAAGAATGCCTAGAATATAGTAGACACCTATTAATATTTTTGGAGTAGATGAGCAAAAATGGTCTCATTTTCTTCTAGCTGATCCTATACCTTTACATTATTTAAAAGAACTAATTTTACTCATGTTGGATTCTTTCTAGAGTGCTGTTCAAATATTCTTTCCCAGTGCATGGTACGCTTATAATACAAACTGCTTAAATTTACTGAGGGCATACTGGAATTCAGTATTTGACAGGTGACATACATGCTATGAAGTTGGTGTTCTCATTTTACAAATACGGAAACTGATGGTGAGAGAGGTTAAGAAAATTGCCCAGTTACTCCACTAGAGAGGGCTAAGTTGAGATCTAGACTCAGGTTGATCTGTCTGACTTTACCTCCCATGTTCTTTTCAGCAGATATATTATGTTCAGCTATGCAGCTGGCGAGGAAAAGTAAATAATCAGAAAGATGAAATGACAGAGAGCTTTTCAGTCTATAAAAATGTGAAAGCCAAGAGAAGAATGATTGAGGTCTATAAATGTTTGAGGGTAGAACAGAATGATCACAGATTTTATAAGAGCTAGGAGCTGGGAAATTTATTTCAAATTAAAAGTTAGCCTCTGGGATGCATTGCAATAACAGATGGTAAAAAATAATTACATAAAGATCTTTTAGATACTTAAATAAATTATGTTATAGATGGATAATAGGTAATTTAGGGAAACCAAAGTGTCTTAGAATTTTATCCCTCACCTGAAATGCTGAAGTCAGAAAGCTCACCCACACCTTCTCACAACATGCCCTTCATTAGAGCTGTCAGACAAAGCATACCAGGTGGGCTGATGATGGAATTCTAAGTCTCAGAAAACGGATGTTCTGCTCACCCTATTTCACCATACAATTACTCTGTTCAGATCAGTTGGTGCTGGACTTCTTTTAGTAATGTTTTAAAGGCTTCATAGTTAGAACTTGTAAAAACCTTAGAAATGACTAAATCCAATTCTCTTATCTCAGAAAAAGAAACTAACCCCAGAAATAATAATTTATAATTTGTAACATGCTTCCACATTCATAGGTTCACTGCATTCTCACAATGGCTCCCTGACTAACGTGGTGCATTGTTTCCATTACCATCTTTATAGGGCAGAATGAGGCTCTGAGTGGTTACATGTCAGTGAGCTGGTCACTGCAAGACCAGCGTTTGGGCTGCTGTGACTTGGTATCTTCTGAAGGAGGCTGCATAAGCATTCTCCCTATATATTAATGAGGTTCTTTTAACTTATTTTTTAAAATTTTATTTATTTTTAATGTTTATTTCTGAGAGAAAGCGAAAGAGAGAGAGAGAGAGAGCACAAGTGAGGGAGGGGCAGAGAGAGAGGGAGACACTGAATCTGAAGCAGGCTACAGGCTCTGAGTTGTCAGCACAGAGCCCGACACAGAGTTTGAACCCACGAACTGCAAGCTAATGACCTGAGCCAAAGCTAGACGCTTAACCAACAGAGCCACCCAGGTGCCCCTTTATTTAATTTTTTTAAAGTAAACTTTAAAATGCTCAATATGAGACTTGAACTCAGGACTTCATGACCCTAAGCTCAAGAGTCTCATACTCTACTGACTGAGCCAGCCAGGCACCCCAAGTTTCTTTTAATTTAATTATGAGAATTTTCATGAGGTTTTCTGGGAATATTGACATAGGAAGGTTATATATTAACTTAGAAACATCCTGTTCTATTTATGGAATGTGAAATAAAAGGGAAAATGATAACTGACATACAGGGACCATAAACATAAGGAAACTAAATCCTCACTTTAATTAAATGAATGAATGAAAATAATTTCTGACATGTTAAATTGGGGAGAAATAAAGTGCAGAGACCATCACCTCCAACTGGTATGGCTTTTTCTTTGTGAAAAGAAAGTACTATATAGATCAATAACAATTAATATTCTAATGGAAAAAGGACAAAGGGCAATTCTTGAAAGAGAAAAACAAATGGAAAGTAAACATATATGATCATGTTAACCCATGGTCACAATTACATAAATCTAAAAATTTAAAAATCAATGAAATAATATAAAATAATAAATTAGTGGAAAAAGTGAATGTATTATTTTACATATTTGAAATCAATGGAAATTTATTTTCATTTTGGACAAAAACAAATAAACCTAGCCCACTCTATTTGTATTTTCTTGGAGACAAATGTTTAGAGCTTCCTAACACAAAATTTTTCTTCATTAAAAAAATAGTCCTGTTGTTAACAATTTTGGGGGGAACCTTTATCCTTCCTATAATTCAAGCTGGGGTACCTCTATCTTACCTATAATTGAAGCCAAACCTTTTTATTTCTTTATATCACATTATAAGCACATTCAGTTTCACTTAAAAGGAAATATCTTGTACTTCCTTCTCATTCTTCCTCCACCCACCCCTCTCTGGTCCTTCTTTCTCCCCTGTTCTTTCCCTCCCCCAAAGACCACTTTCCTATTCTAGTTCTTAAACCTCCTGCTCGGGGACCTCTTTGCCTCTGGAGTCTTTCTTCTGACTAACCTGCTATTTAATTTCCTGAAAGATCACAGAAGCAATGCACCTTTAGTTTACTTTATTTTGTTAAAATTATCCATTAGTCTTCTTATTAGCTTATAATAAGCCATTCATTTGTTGGAATCATTTTCTCAAATCTTCTGCATCTGTGCCTTCATGTAGAATCTACTTTATCTGCACAAGAAGTTTCACATGTATACACATTTGCTAAAATACTGTCATGCAGTCTTGCTGTATGATATGGCTAAAAACTAAGTGAAAATAAGAATTCTTCTGGCATCAGTTTGAATTCAGTCAAAAACTGTTAATTCTAATTCTGTTATGATCTCTTTCCATTATATATTTGCATGTATATGTAGAATTAAGTATTTTTTATATAAAATTATTTTCTCTACAGAGAAAGGTAATAGGACCCATGTCTTAGTATTTTGCAATAATACTATACAGTTTATTTAAATCAGTATTTCCCCAGAAGAGCATGTTTATCAGCTGTATCTGAATCATCTAGGTAGACATTAAATATATCCATTCCTCAGCTCTCCCTAAATCTACCAGTCAAAATCTGTGAGTATAGGATTGGAAAATCTGTATTAAAAATTTTATTTGAGAGAGAGACCATGAGCAGGGTAGAGACACAGAGGGAGAGGAAATCTCAAGCAGGCTCTATGCTCAGTACAGAGACAGATGCAGGGCTTGATCCCACGACCCTGAGATCATCACCTGAGCCAAAATCAAGAGTCGGAGGCTCAACTGACTGAGCCACCTAGGCACTCCATGGGAAGTCTGCATTTTTAAACAAGCATTTTGAAATGATTATTTTGCCTTTTCTGTGAATTGGAAATTCATGAAAATAGTCTTATCATGATAAATACATCTAAGCATCTCTGAGTGAAAGACTGTTTAAGATAAAACTAATGGTAAATTCTTTTTTTTTTTTATCTGTAATAGTGGCTTTTATACCACCTTCATTTAATTTAATTTAATTTTTTTTTTTTTACAAATAGTTTATTGTCAAATTAGTTTCAACATAACACTCAGTGCTCATCCCCACAAGTGCCCTCCTCCATGCCCATCCCACCTCCCCCCCACATCCATCAGTCCTCAGTTTTTGTCAGCATTCAAGAGTCTCTCATGGTTTGCCTCTCTCCCTTTCCCCCACCATTTCCGCCCTTCTTCTCCCCCTTGGTCCTCCGTCAAGTTCCTCCTAATCCTCCTATACGTGCAAACATATGGTATTTGTCCTTCTCTGCCTGACTTATTTCGCTCAGCATAACACCCTCAAGGTCCATCCATGTTGCTACACATGGCCAGATTTCATTCTTTCTCATTGCCATGTAGTATTCCATGGTATAGATAAACCACATCTTCTTGATCCATTCATCTGTTGATGGACACTTAGGCTCTTTCCATGTTTTGGCTACTGTTGAGAGTGCTGCTATGAACATTGGGGTCCATGTGCTCCTATGCATCAGCATTTTTGTATCCCTGGGGTAAATTCCTAGCAGTGCTATTGCTGGGTCCTAGGGGAGTTCTATTGTTAGTTTCCTGAGGAACCTCCACACTGTTTTCCAGAGGGGCTGTACCCGTTTACATTGCCACCAACAGTGCAGGAGGGTGCCACTAATGGTAAATTCTTGAACTGTTTCTTTAAAACAAATACTCTATCACCCTGATTTTTATTAATTTGCAAATTACAAGTTGATTAATCACTGATGACTTTAAATAATCTGTATTTTAGGCTCATCAACAATAAAAATACAAACTGTTGAATATGGAGTGGAGTATGGCCACATATGACAATATGTGAGTGACTTGAAGGGTAAGCTTAAGTTCAATAATTATTTTGCTCCTTAGAGACTTTCAGTTAAAATAGGCTGAAAACTGTTGCTGGCTTAAAAATAAAGATATGCAGTTAATTATCTTCCTAGGCTCTCCTTGTTCTTGGAGATGTTGCATTGACATTGTGTCAATTTCTAAGCACAGAGCATTGAACGCCAGGCCTCTGCTTCAGCTCTGAATTATCCCAAAGGGATGATGAACAGCCTCCTGTCATTGGCATCCATTAGAGACTGATCCCATTTAGAAAAACAGAACCTTTTTGAGTACAATGAACAACTGGGTCTTCTCTGAGAATGACGACTGAATACGAATTAGTTTTCATGAAGCTGCAAGTAACAATGATTCTGGAGATCTAGCATCAGTGAGGAAGTTCTAACAAGACTGAAAAATACAGATTTCCTTTTTCATTGTTCATTTGTTCCTCAGTCAGATCACTGACAATGTCCTGTGTCAGATAAGAAATAATAAAGGCTGATTTCTTCCTTTACTCCCTTTAAATGCTTATTACATTTCTATAGAAGATTAGCAAATTATGCAAAAATCTTTTGAATATTAACCTAAACTATTTTTGTCAAAGCAAATATATGAGTTAAAATGAATTTTCATTATAATACCTTCTTGGTTTTGAAAATATTGTCAGATAATTTTTGTTAAAATGTTACACAAAATGTCTTAAAGGTATATTTCAGTATATCAGAAATCCATGTCTGGCAGGCCACACTATTAACTATCTTGATGACAGCAACTCTAACCTTTTAACAGCTTATTGTCAAAACCACTCAATTCAATTACTCGAGAGTATCAAGTTGTCTTTCTATGCAAACTCAAACACTTCATCCCTTAGGATTCCTAAGAAAGGAATGGCTCTGCCATATGTTGTTTTGGTGTATTAGATTATTTCATTCAAGGTAAAGATAGTGATGAACCACCCCTTCTCCCCCTCCCCCACCCCGTCTTTTTTTGGGTAGATGACTTAATGCCCCAACCAGTGGTTTAATCTGTACAATGTTCCTACTTTTTTTTTTTTAGAAAGCTATTCCTACTCAGTATATATAGTTCAGAGAAAAAAAATAGAGACAGTGAGTTACGTAAAAATAAATACGTAAATCTAAATGAGGAGAAAAGAAGCAATGCTGTACAAATCCGAACATCAGAGAATCAAAACAGGGTAGCAAAAGTGAGAAGGGATAAACACATGGAATAGAACTCCATGGTTTTTGGATTACAGTAATTAGGGTAGGGATTCCGAAGAGAGAAAGGCTGATAAAATAAAAGTACTAACTCTGAGGTGAATGTAAGATAAGATAAAATCAAAAGAGAGAGAGAGAGAAAAAAAAGCATAATGAAACTCGTGACCAGAGCTTTAGTAACTGTGAGGTAGTCCTAATGAATTTTAACTTTGTTTCAATTAGTTTAATAATGGATGCACTTCTAGAAAAAAGTAGTAAACTGAACGACAGTCACCTATCTGCTCCTACTAAACAACCTTCAGAGAGCTAAAGTTCTTAAATTACACACGTGAAGAAAGGCTTATTTGCTTTTACCATGTTAACTTTTATAATGTAAGGGTTATGATGAGTTTAAAAACACAATCATTTAATTGTCCTCAATTAATTATTATCGGCTCAGAGAGTTAAAAGAATTATTTGATTATATATCTGTCATGAAAATTTCATATCCCAAGGAGAACAGTAGTAAAATCAGTTGGGGGACAAAGCAACGGAATCAAGAGCAAAAATAAATGACTGGGACCTCATCAAGATTAAAGCTTCTGCACAGCAAAAGAAACAACCCACAAAACTAATAGGCAACCAACGGAATGGGAAAAGATAGTTACAAATGACATATCAGATAAAGGGTTAGTATCCAGAATCTATAAGGAACTCACCAAACTCCACACCCGAAAAACAAACAACCCAGTAAAGAAATGGGCAGAAGATATGAACAGACACTTCTCCAAAGAGGACATCCAGATAGCCAGCAGATACATGAAATGATGCTCAGCATCCCTCCTCATCAGGGAAATACAAATCAAAACCACACTGAGATACCACCTCATGCCCGCAAGAGTGGCTAAAATGAGCAAATCAGAGAACTCGAGATGCTGGAGAGGATGTGGAGAAACGGGCACCCTCCTACACTGTTGGTGGCAATGTAAACGGGTACAGCCCCTCTGGAAAACAGTGTGGAGGTTCCTCACAAAATTAACACTAGAATTCCCCTATGACCCAGCAATAGCACTGCTAGGAATTTACCCAAGGGATATAGGAATGATGATGCATAGGAGCACATGTACCTCAATGTTCATAGCAGCACTCTCAACAATAGCCCAAACATGGAAAGAGCCTAAATGTCCATCAACGGACAAATGGATCAAGAAGATGTGGTTTATCTATACCATGGAATACTACATGGCAATGAGAAAGAATGAGATCTGGCCATGTGTAGCAACATGGATGGACCATGAGGGTGTTATGCTGAGCAAAATAAGTCAGGCAGAGAAGGACAAATATCATGTTTGCACGTATAGGAGGATTAGGAGGAACTTAATGGAGGACCATGGGGGAGAAGAAGGGGGGAAATGGTGGGGAGAGAGAGAGAGGCAAACCATGAGAGACTCTTTAATGCTGAGAACAAACTGAGGACCGATGGATGTGGGGGGTAGCGGAGAGATGGGCACGGAGGGGGGCACTTGTGGGGATGAGCACTGGGTGTTATATGGAAACGAACTTGACAATAAACTATTTGTAAAAAAATAAATAAACTGAATGCCTTAAAAATAAATCACTCGGGGGCTTGAGTAACTATAAGAATTACTGGCATGATTACATGAAGAGCATAGCTTGTGGTAGGCAAAAAATGCCTCTTCTCTCCCCCACCAAGTTTAATAAAATAAGTCCGAGTCCTAATTCCTGAAACCTGTAAATATGTTATTTTTTTGGTGAAAAGGATTCTGCAGATGAATTCTGAGATGGGGATTATCTGGGTGGACCAATCTAATCACATGGGTCCTTAAAAGTGGAACACCTTCCCAGTTTTAGCCAAAGGGACATGTGACTATGAAAGAAATGCAGAGAGAGATACAACACTGCTTATTTTGAAGATGAAGGAAGGGAACATATGAGCCAAGGAATGTGGCTGGACGATAGAAGATGGAAAAGGTGAGGCAATGGATTCTCCCAGGCCCTCCAGAAAGAGCCACTGCCCTGCCCACATCTTGTATGTAGCCCAGTGAGACCCATGCTGGACCTCTGGCCTTCAGAACTGTAAAATAATACCTGAGGGTTGTTTTATGCCACTAAGTTGTGGTAATTTGTTATAGCAGCAATAGAAAACAAATATACAGACTTTTAGTAATTGGCATGATTAATTACTCATATTATTTATAATCATTGTAATTATTAAGATGAAAATGAAATTCCAACATGCACCAAATGAGTAAATTTTAATACTTTAAAAAATTTAGTCCACTTAGAAGTTTAATAAAATAAGTTGACTACATTTCCTTTGTCTGTAAACAGTCTATAAACTGTCAAGTCTATCTAATAATTTATTTTATATCAACACTATGATTTTAAGATCTCTTTCATATCTCAGGCTACAGTGTCATTATGCAGAAATGGCCTATAAAAGTTAAGAATAAAAAACGTGCTTTAGCTATTGGTTCATGTTTCTCAGAGACTGAGACAATATACCAGAATTTTCTTCATGTTTTCCTTTCTCTTTTTTTTTGTGCACTTAAAAAAAAAGTTAAAATGCCTGTGTAAGGCACATTAAAACATTATAGGGACTGTAAAATCTTAGTACATACAAATAAGAAAAAGTTAAATGATCTAAATTATTGATAATTTCTGTTCTTTAATCTAGTACCAAAAGTATCTGTCACTATGCCACCCAAATTCACTACAAACTGCTAAACTGGTAAATTACAAGAATCGCAGGCAAAAATGCCTAGAAAGAAGGCATGTTAACTCAAATCTTAAAGTAAAATCTACCTTGTCCATATCATTGCATAAAGGCCAACGCATTCCAAGAAGCGGTTGATACTAAGTTTTGTTGCACATTTATAATTAAATCCACAGCAAAGCTTCAGATATGGCCCATTAAACTATAATAGACTTGTCATGGATGTAATTTACTATAAAGTAGAATTTAGAAGGAAGGATTTGATATGGACACCACAGTGTTGTGTTAGGAGACAGCTGGGAAGCAATGTGAGGTGGAAATCTCAGCTTTTTGAGCCAGGTAGGCCTGCATTTTGTAGTCTGGGACTGCCATTTGCTATTGTAAGACCCTAAGCAAGTTAGTCATAGTATATGAATCTGTTTCTTTATGTAAAGTAATTGTACTTATAGTCATTGTTTTAAACGATTTTTGTGACTGTGAAATGACAACAAATGTAAAATACTTAAAACAATATATGAACTCAACAAGTATAACCTGTTTGGGGAGTGGAGAAGTACCCCAAAGCATATCATTATAAAACAACTACATCTTTCATAGGCCTAACATTATAAGCCATCATCACAGAAATACAAAAGAAGATCCCTTTATGTTTTGATTTACTTCTTAGAATTGTGGAATATTAAAAAAATAAAAACTCTAATAACTCAACTCTCAATCCAGAGAAGGACACAACCAAGTAACTGTTAAATAGCAAAATTTTCTCCTTTGTTTTTTACTTCCTTTATAAAAAAATGTGTCATCATTCATCAATGTAGCCCTTGAAATCCCTATCACAGCACTTTAACAGAATAGATGTTAATAACTTTCTGAACTGAACTGAATGTCTTTAGAATCTAACTCTTTACTCAGAGTTTTTACCTTCTCATCTGCTGGTCTAGTGTGTGGAGCTGCTATTACCGGGTTGGGCTCTAGTACCATCAATGATGGCTCTGCTCTTTATCATGCTTGGAAAAGACTCATTGTATCAGGCCTTTAAAAATGTAACTAGTCACCAAATATTTTGTTTATACATCCATGTGGTGTTCAGCAATAGCATTTGTCTCTTAAATGATTTCGAACTCATTGTTTTAGAATGTTACTGGGTAACAGATCACTCCTTAATATTAATAGTAATAGAAATATATTCTATCTCACAAGTTAACAAGTTTAATAAAGTGTATTAAGTGTATGTTGATAATGGATATGAAATAGGTTTTTCCCTTTGTCTAAACTATTATTTTCTTATGTTAAATTATTGCCAAAATTGATTTCCAGAAAATTATTTCCTCGAAATAATTATTTGTATAACTGCTAGCACACTATGACTATTAGAGTTTGATAATAATGAGAGTGATATTTTTCCTGTATATTATAAATCACTTTATATCAAATTTATAAATACATATTCCACCAAACTAAAAAAGACAAAAATATTTCATATACATTCATAAGAACAGTCCCAAATTGCCTAAGTTTTTGACAACTGTAAAATAATTAGGGACCAGTGAATTCTGACATACTCCACTAGCACGTGCATTCAGGTGACTCCTAGGGATCCATAATCTTCCTAGGATGAGCAGTAAGGGTCAAATATGAGGGAACTGTTAACTAAGCATCGTAAACTCAACAAAACTGCCTTTCAAAGATGAGGATGAATAAAGCATTTGCATTCCATTAAAAAAATCCTGAGAGCATTTACCATGAATCAACTCTAAATCTAAATAAACTGACTTAAAAGAAGTTCTATAGGATGTGCTTCTAGAAGAATGAGATTCATTCATTCAACAAATATATACTGACCCAGGCACACTTAAGGGAATACCTCAGTGAACAGAATGGATGAGAAAATCTTACCCTCATGGAGCTTTTATTTTAGTAGCCAAAGTCACAAACCAATATGAATAACTAAATATATATAGTATGTTCAGTAGCAGTAGTATGCTCTTAAACCTTTACTAACTGGCTCTTTGGAGGGAAAAAAAAATGCCTGCATCTGTGCATTTGCCAATTTCTGTCATATAAATGCTACCTCCATTTCCAACAGCTGGCTATGTCACAGGGGAAGAGGCACACAATTGTCCTGGTGAGCCTGTGTGAGGTCCTGGGGAGCACACCAGTGATGATCATAAGTGCTAGGGAGAAAAATTAGCAGGAAAAGATGGGGAGGTTTAGGTGTTGCCATTTTAAAAAGAATGGTCAGAGAATACTTCACTGAGAAAGTAAGATTTGAGTAAAGAAGGAAGGGAGAAAGAGAGCCATGCACCAATTTGGCAGAAATTTTAGGCAGAAAGAAGAGCAAATGCAAAACTGTGAAGCAGGAGCTGGGGACAGCAAGAATGTTACAGAGGTTACAGTGGAGAGAGAGGCTATAAAAGATTGTGAGAATTTAGCTTTTAGTGTAAGATTGGAAGTCAGTGGAGGGTTTTGAGCAGAAGAAGGACATGATTTAAATTCTATGTTAATGGTTTCACTCTGGCTTCTCTGCTGAAAAGGAGTAGGCCAAACTAATAAAACTTCCATGGTAGTAAAAATAATAATGTCTAAAATCTGGGATTAAGCAACAACAACAATACAGTTAATGTCCAAAGCAAGCAAGAATGGCTCATCGGCCAGAGGAGAGTGGGCATGATTGGAGATAACGTAGTTTGTACTTTTTGACTGAGGTGTGAAGATTCTGATTAATATTAGAACTTGTTTAGCACATATGTTTAAATTTCTGGAGAAACTATAGAACAGAAATAAAATATATACATTTCAAACCAAGAGTACGTAGAAAAAAGAAGGAAACTTGATAATAAAAGCAATAAAAAAAGAGGAGAAAACAAAGAAAAAGAAGAAACAAAACAAGTGGGACAAATATAAGACACTTCAAGTTAATCCACACACAATGATAATCAAATCAAGTGTATACAGATTGATCTTGTTAATTACTGACAAAGTTGATAAACAGAAAATTAATTGACAAGTTGTTTTGTAAGCTAATTTATAATGTGAAGACACAGGAGAACAAATATGAAAAGGAGATAATGTATAATTTTCAAATAGTAACCCCCAAAAAGCTATGTCAGCATTAAGGTAACCATAAAATGATAAAATATTAAATTAATGTATAAATATTATGTAAATATAAGTGTGTGTATATATACACACATATATATACAGGAAAGATTTACAATCCATTATTAGGGTTGAAGAATTAAGCACACTTCCTTTGGTAACATCAAGTAGTACACCCTGCTCCTTCCCCCACCTCCACAAAAAGATGAGAATAGTAAGAACACAGGAGATTTGACAAACACAGTTAACAAGGTTGAACGAATAGATAGACTTTAACTGGAGAGTATTTGTTTTTGTCAAGTACATAAGCACTATTATATCCAATAAAGTGATTCTGGCAAATTTAAAATATTTTTAGTTTCAAGCAGACAACAGGCTTTCGGAGCAAATTGCAATTAGAATGAAAATCAGCAAATAAATGATAAGAAACATTAGAGAAAAAGGAAAGGAATTAGAGAAAAATGAGAGTCAAGGAGAGGGGGGATTGGTGCTGTGTAGGTTTTGACATCCATTCAGAGCACTATCATAAATAGTGAACTATCTGGAGAAATTTTTGTTTCCTCTCTATTTCTACCTATGACAGGATAATTGATTGCAGTTGCCTACCCCCGCCCCCACCGCTCCAGACATTTGGTATGTTAAATTCTTTTTCAATGATTTTATGAAGCCTCTGGCTTTACTTTAGCTGGGGTAGGGAATATTCTTATGAGAGTGAAGTCAGACAGCATAGAGATCACCTTTACACTCCAATTACAGCCTCCAGGGGTTGGCCCCTAGCAACACTGAGAAGTCAGCCAAGTCTGTCTTCTGAGCCTGATACCACTTAATTCTCAGACCTTTATGGCTTTTCTTACTTCTATTTTCAGCACTTTTTTTTCCCTAGGCACTCTGGAATCTTTAGTTACTGAGGAAAATAATGATAAAGTCACTGATGACATCATGTTAAAGATTTAAGAACTGCTCTCTCTCTTAAGGCCACTTTTGGTTAAGGGCCAATCTACCACAGCCAAATTAAGAGTAGACACATAAAGAGACTAGTGGAAAAGACTGGGGGTACTGTGGAGGTGAAAGGGGGTGCAGAGTACTTCCAATCACACTATGGGCACCTCTATGCCTGGGCTGGTTCCTCATTTTCTCACGGATGTTAGAAAGTTTGTCAAAAAGACAACGTGTGCCTACCTTCAAAGGAGGGGGCTGAAACACAGGAGGAAGAGGGTGCTATATACCTCTTTGATTTGTTGACAGTATACCTGCAGAGAGTTCAGTAAAACTTTGAAAGGCCCCCTTCCCTCTTCTACTTCACAATGGTCGTAGGGGTGAAATGTTACAGGATATGCTCTAAGTCTAAAGGTATAATGGGTTTTGGGCCAAGAGTGAATTCACTCTTCTAAGGCAGAATGTGAATTGTTAATGTTCACTTGATCAAACCGTGCTTTCATCTATAACTTGAAAATGCTTTTATGGTAGAAACATCTATTTATATACCACTGTCCCTTGCCAGAACCCTTTCTGTATACTTCATCTCAGGAAGTCTAAGGACAGGGCCTAGAACATGAACAACTAGGAATATCACAAAAACTAGTCCATAGTGACTTTTAGACAAGTCTTGTCCACACAGTTCAATAAAACACACACACACACCCGTTTTCTGACTTCAATGGGACTGAAATTAGTATTGACGCTTTTGAAGAATGTATTAATTATCTAAAGTATATGTTCCTTCATTCTTTAAGGGCTATGGCTTGGGAGCTTATAAATTCTGCAGCTAATAAGGACAACACCTTAGGTCTGCATATTTTTTCATCCTCATGAAGAGTCCTATATTTTGTGCCATTTCAGTTTCTTATGTCACTTTGAGGCTCCTTATAAAGTGCTCGTAGTATTTAGCAGCAAAATAGGTAAAGACTGATATTACTAGAATTGCTAATTCTAATTTTCCAATTAAATAAGTAAACACATTTTGGTTTTGGTTACGCATAAGGAAAAGAATAACACTTCTGAAATGATCAGTATAATAATTAAAATGTATGTGCTATGCACCATCCCACTAATTTTGCAGGAAACATTCAATGTCACCTTTAATTTCCTCACATTCCTTTCAATTTTCCTAATAATTTAAATAGGGAAAATAGAATATTCTTCATAAGTGGTAATAATTCAATAAAAGAACTTGATTAAAAATATTTCTATTAATTACATACTTTTAATTACCATATCCACAACCTTTTCCTAGATCACATGCTCTTTGATCTCTCTTCGGAGAATAAAAGGTAAAGTCTCCCTTACCCGAGCTAGTTAGGTAGACATATCATCCCAGTTTGCCTGGGACTCAGTTTCAGCACTGAATGCTCTCAGTCTAGGGAAACCAGGATGGTTGGTCACCCTCACTTCAGTTCACCCTCCAGCTAATTTCTCTTCTCGCCTTCACAACAACATTTCTCCACTGAGTATTCCACACTCTTCTTCTCCATGTCTTAACTCTCTAATTCACTCCTGAACTTCCTGCAACTATGCCTCTGCCTCGATGGCTGCATTCCCCTGGAGTTTGCCAGAGTCTCCAACAACCTTCATCTTTTACCAAAGGAGACTTGCCAGTTCTTACCTCAGTGGCCCCTGCTGCTGGACTTCACATTGCTGATCATACCCTCCTTGAAGTTCTCTATCTCCAAGGCTTATATACTAGTACTCCTTATTCATGGGGGAAATATTCCAAAACCAATAGTGGACGCCTGAGATTGCAGATAATACCAAACCCTATGTATGTTTTTTTCATATACATACATCCCTATGATAAAATCTAATTTATAAATTAGGTACAGAAAAAAATGAACAACAATAATACAATAGAATAATTATAATATACTGTAATAAAAGTTATGTGAATGTGGTCTCTCTCTCTCTCTCAAAATATCTTATTACACTGTCCTCACCCTTCATGTGATGATGTGAGATGACAGAATGCCTAGTGATGAGATGAAGTAAGGTGAATGACGCAGGCATTGTGATATATGTTAGGCTACTATTGACCTCATGACCTTGAGTCAGGAGGATCATCTGCTTTCCGATCATGGTTGGCTGCTGGTATCTGAAACTATGGAAGACAAAACCACAGATAAAAGCGGGGGAGGGCTACTGTATATATAACATCATGGCTTCTTAGTCTCTGATACTGTTCTTTTTGACTCTTATTAATGAGATCATCTCCACTTGTTTCCTTAAAGATGATTTTTCTTAAGATTCTATACTCTGGCTTCTTCCCTTATTATTCTAGAAACCCTTTCCCTGGTTGATCTCACATGTTTTCATGCTTTGAGCCATTCTCAAGTGGAAACTATACTTGCTATCCAGACTTCTCTTGTGAGCCAACTACCTGCTAAACATCTGTACCTGTATACCTCAGATGCACTTTGATAATTTAACATTTTTAATAGGGCGTCTAATTACCTTCACTATTATCTCTTGCTCTCTCCTCTTTGTTGTTGGAATAACCAACTATAATTCACCTATGGTAAAATTTTTAATGATATCCTTGATTATATTCTCTTTCATCTCCACTGATCCAATTAGTCAATTGTTCAATTGTATCTCCTAAATAGTTCTTAAATTGGTCATTTTCTCTCCATTCTTTATCATTTCCTAGTTCCAGGAAATTTCCTTTTGTCTGAAATATCACTGCTGCAGCCTTCCAAATCATCATATTGCTCTAGCCTTGCCTTCAAAATCTGTCCTACTTAATAGGACTTAATAATTTCAGGTACATAGCACACAGTATAGTGTTTCCCACAGCGTTACTTATAACCCATGTAGACACCTTTACTGTTGTGTTTACCACAAGCAAACTATTACCTACTTATCAGCGCCCATACCCACCCCTAAGACTGTAAACTTCTTAAGAGAGGAGTCATGTTTTTTTTACCTTTGTATCCCTAGTGCACGCCTCTGTGCCCGGCATGTGGTATTGCCCAGTTACTGCTCAGGTAGATGGTCAACCCAATCACCAGCTATGTGCTTTCTGGCTTTATTACTATCCTCCCCCCACCCTCTCTTCTAAAGAAATGGGGCTATGGCTTATGATTCTATCTACATATTATCAAAAATACTTCACATGTAGTACATGCTTAATAGCTAGTTACATAATGAATAAATAAAAAAGAAAGAAAGAAGGAAAGAATGAGGAAGCAAATGTTTAGACTCTCAGGGTAACCGCATACAATGAATTAGTGTTTAGATGCTCAATCTAAGATATAATTTAGAAGTTTAAAAGCCCAAATAATTCTAAATATACTTTTTTTAAGCCTTCAGATTGGTTAGAAATTATATTCCCATCTAAATGAGCAATTCATTAAATATTTTATACATGCTGAATTCTTATTAAATGTGTTCAATTGTAATGTGTTTAATTTTTTGTACCCCTTAAAATGGCTTAAACTTGAGAACACTGAAGGTGTTTTATATTTTGTATAACTTTAGAGGATATAGTAGGGTTTGCATATAAAACTGAGAGATTTATCTAGCACATTTTAAAATGGTGTTAACAATATATCTTGCCAGTTTTAAAGAATTATTCTTCAAAATAAAACCTTAAAAACATTTTTATCATAATATTTTGAAGTGAAAAAATTAGAAGAGAATTATATACTGTTTGTAATTTTTAAGTGCAAAATGTTTAAACTACCAACTTGGTTTTAATTTAGCTATAATTCTCAAAGCATATTCATAAGACTTAATGAAAACTTAAGCACAACTTCCTTATTAATTCATTTTTATTGAGTTAAAAAGAAGAGTCTAAAATATTGTAAAGAAATATGGACTTTTTTTTCTTTTCAGTTTTCACACACTCTTGTAACATTCAATCGTCCCTCTAGTTTGTGATTTAACTAGTATAATGAACATTATTATTATTTGCCAGATGTATAGTGTCTATAGAAAAGAATGCAGTTTTCAAGATATTTTTTCCTTTTGATTTAGTCCTTTGTATTTTGCCAGAAGGTCAAAGCTGCACAGAATAAAAAAAGTATGTATCAAAATCTCTCCTTTCACTTTTATGAGAAATCATTATGCAGTATAAAGAAGATAGAAACCTATAGTATTTTGAATTGGAAAGCAAGATAAGTGTAGATCATTTTAATTTTAAGTTTCATTAATATTAAACAACTAGTTGTTTATGTAACACAATTCATTCACAATGATCAATTATCTTCAAATAAGTGTTTTCTATTTAAGGGCAACAGTTTGACACAATTAGAAATTGAATAGTATTTAAATGCAGCATAATGGGCTTCATATATGTACCAGAAGTGTTCAATGAATTCTGAAACTTGATTTAATCTTTATGTTTATATATGAATAAGTAAGCTTCTATATTCACAGCTCTCCATATTTAGTAGTGCTGATTTTCAGTTTCGAAAAAAATATAAGAGAAAATGAGTTGAACATTTGACTTCCAAAAATATCTGAACTTGCTACTTATGAGATCTTTAATTCTTGAAAATTTGTGGGAGTACTTATTTTCATTAAAACAAATTCACTTTTATTTCATATTTAAATTAACTAAAGTCAGTAAGAGTTTTCTAAGGTAGATAGTTTCTGGAAAGTTAATTAAAAAAGTCAGTGTCTATTCTAGTTTTACATACACATAGAAAAACATTTCAAGATCCTGCTACACTCAGTCTTTTAGCACAACCTTCATTTTTCTTGATTCAGAAAGAAATAGCCCTTTATCTCAAATATAGCTGAGGGTAGCCAATTCATCCCAGTTTGCCTAAGACATTCCAATAAAATGAAAATCCCACATCCTGGGAAATCCCTTAGCCCCAGAAAAACCGAGACAGTTGGTAAACCCACTGAGAGATGACCTAATCATGAAACTTTGAGATAAAAAGCCTTACCTTAACATCATTGGTGTTCATTCTTGTTCCCTCCTTTCCCACAAAAATATCATCAATATCCACAAGAATATACCTGTCCAAGGACAGTGTCAGCCTCTTTCCTGACAAGAAGGAGACAGCATCTATGAAGATGAGCTTGTGCAACCAAAAGTTCAAGTTGTTGCCAAAAAAAACTCTTTGAATTCCATCATGAAGCCCCAAGTCATATATGACAGTGGCATAAAAAGCACCTTTAGAGACGGGAGGAGAAAGGTTTTCTGGAGTCTTTACTTTGGCAAATATTACTGGTTGGTAGGCTGAGTGATTAATCTGGAACACTGTCCAGTCAGTTCCAGGTAAAGAACCTTTTTCAAGTTTGGAAGATTTGGTCACATGAAGCAACGGAGAATGGGGATTAATACAACAATCTTTTACTGCAAGGTTTCCATATATGGAAAAAGGGAAACCTTTCAACTGAAAGCTCTGTGGGCTCTTCTCACTAGTTTTGTGGAATCCAATGACACCCACACCATATTCCATACAGTATTTATCTAACAGGCTTCGGTTCCAAGAATCCATATTTATATACTTTAATATATTCTCATAAATAATGAGAATATATTTGCCTTTAGTTTTTTCTGTAAGTGCTGGGAGATCCCCCTTTCCAGGAGCAATTTCAATGTGATACTGGAATCTGCTGGATTCTAGAATCATAATTATGTCTTGACCAAGTGATGAGTATTGGCTCTCCACAAACACCAGGACCGTGGGGTCTGTCTTCAGGGCGTCGGAAAGTTTCATTGTCTTGACTTCCGTGAGCCTGTATGGTGGGTGCTGGAAGTCCCCACAGTCTACTTCTGACATCAGCTCAGAGGGTTCATTTTCCTGTTTGTAGCCACTGTACAGGTAATATGCAGAAATAATAATGCTCACCATACAAAATGTGGCAAGCAGAATAACGGTCCTTTGAAAGTGTCTGTGAAGCTTCATGATAAAACTCATGCTGTATATGCTTTCCTCAGACTGTTCCAATAGAAGCACCATAAAAAAGAAGAAAAGATGGTGTTCAGCTACTTTTCCAGTCTCAGTCGATAGTTTATGTCACCATTGCAGCACATTTGTATCACTTGATTAGGACTCACAGAAAATGTAGTCTGAAAAGTAGAATAGAATAGAATAGAATATCATACATTCATTCTGCACCATTAAATGAGCAAGTTTTTGTCCTGCTGATTGGCACAAGTGGCAAGCTGTTAGGCAGATGAACTGGTGTATGGTCTATAAGAAAACTGCTTTTTCTTTCTCCCAGATCTGGATGAGGACATGGGAGGGGCAGAATCAGGAAAAGGGCTCCACTGAACACAGTATCTCTATCCTTTGTATAGAAAATAAATTGGGCTAATAAGAAATTTCCTTTTATTCACTGAGCTTTGCACCAAACTCTGTAATATATAATTAAGACCACAAAGAGGTCACTGGGGCCACATACAGCCACGTCATGTAATGCACACACAATGCATATGTGTTTAACTACATATACTGAAAATTCAAAGAAGTTTGGACATAAGTGTAGCACATTAGGTGCTACAATTAAGACACTAGATTCTGCTTTGTGGAAAAGAGCTCAGTAATTACATGAAAAAGTACTATAAAAGTGTTTTTCTTAATCAATGAAAATAACTAAAACTTCATGAAACACCTTTGTCATGCTATAATTTCAAATTCTTTTCAAGTCTTTCTAATCTTAGAAAAATTTAGTAGATTTTGGAAAAAAAACAAGAAATAAAAACGAGTGCTTCTTATAGCAGGAGCTTATTAGAGTCTTATGGTCCTGGAAATATCATAGAATACCAAAAAACAAAAACAAAAAAACCTAAGAAAGGTATTACCCATAAAGCAAGCTGAAAGGGTCCACTGCACCTCTACCTCTTATTAATTGTGTCACTTTAGCCCCAGTACCTTCTAAGTAAAATGATAAAGTTAGAATAAATAATCTTAAATACAGAGAACAAACTGAGGGCTTATGGGGGGCAAGGGAGAGGGAAAAATGGGTGATGGGCATGAAGGAAGGCACTTGTTGGCATGAGCACTGGGTGTTGTATGGAAGCCAATTTGAAAATAAATTATATTAAAAAAAGAAAGAAAAAAATAAATGATCACCAAGAACATTCTGGCTCTAAGATCCTGTGATATTCACCCATAAAATTAGCAATGCAGTACTTTGAATAATATATGTTTATCTTTATGAATAATACATTCTGGAGTATAACTGTAGGATGTTTATAGGATAAATAGGATACTTATAAATAGGATATTTATCCTGTAAATTATATATTGTAATTATTCACTAAAATGTTTATGGCATCTGTATCATTCATTCAAATATTTATGGGGTAACTATCTTTCTATTTAAAACATAAATGGTCAACATGGTGAATTTTTTAAAATGGTTAAAATTATAGAGATAGTGACTAGCATGACAATAATATATGGTTGCTAATTAGAGACAAATGACTGTAATGAGAAAAGAGACCATGGCAAGGGGGGAAGTCTGCAATGTTCCAGGGGGATATAGGATTTGGGCAGAGCCTTGGAAGAGGAGGGTACTAAAGGCAGGCATCTGAGATACAGGAAACTTTATAGAGGCAGGAGTGAGCACAATATTGGGCAAGGAATACTGACGAGGAATGAAGATGATGGTATGAAATACCTAAAAAATAAATTTTACAGAGTATAGGTAACTCAGATTAAGGAGAGATTTGATAGCACAGAAGTTCATGATTAAGAAAACACACATGGAACTATTATACTTTCCTGATTTAGAGAATAACATGATAAGGGTGAGATTTTTCAGGAAAATGAATTAATCAATATATGGAAGATATCCTAGAGCACCGTCAGAGTCAAGGCTGGCAAGCTAATGCAGGCTCAGTTCTCATAATCCAGTCATAGACTGTTAATGATCATAGATCAGGGAGAATGTGGGAAGGGACAAGGCTGAGGGACACCGAAAAGAAAGAAGGAAGAGAACTTGGTATGCTATGTGTGCCTGCAGTACACCACCAGTCTCCCAGGTAAAACGCCATCCGGTGAGCTGGCATGCTTGAAAACAAGCTTAATATAAAGGATAACATTCTGCTCTTTTAAACATCCTAGTATAGATGTAGGTATAATTTAAGCAGATCAAAATTACCAGGACAACTGAGAGTTTCCATTGTCATTGTAGTTATCTCATTTTGAAAGGTAACTGCACTTTAAAAGTTATGTACATACTTGTGAATAATATAATATTCTGGAGTATAACAGCAGTATACAAAATCTCAACATCTTTCTATGCCTGTTTCAAGTTTAGTTGTGATGTGTTTTTGACTAGATACAAAATGTATTACCGCATTTTGCATTTCAGATGGCAGTGTTTCATAGTTTGTTCTTATTGTCAGAAGTGAAAGGTGTGTAACTCATTTTAATCTTATCTGTGATGAGGCAAAGTGGTGAGGAATATTTGCTCTCAGTAATTAGGATGGATATTAGGAACTTATCAAAGCTACCTTCTCCATTAGCAGATATGAAATCCTGAAAGACATCTCTTTTCCATTAAACTCAAGTTTCCTCCTAAAGCCAAAGGTATTCCAGTGTATGTCTCTGAGGGTATGATTTGGTCTAAGATATTTAAATGGATACATTAAGATCCTCTACGTTTCATCTAAACCTTTTTTGACAGCATATCTCACTTTGCTGTGGCCAAATTTAGTCTTGGGTACAGATTCTTAAAAGTAACTGTTCCCGCTGCGACCTCATCCACCAACTACTTCCCATTCTCTGTATGTCTTTTAGCTCTGAAAATCTCAGTCCTGCACTGTTGCTGTCACTACTTTTGCATGGGATGGGACTGTAGCAGCTTCTCTTGAGTCCTTTACTGGTGGGGTATCACTGGGAAGACAGGTACATGTGGAAAACTAAGCTCCTCCACACAGTTCTCAGATGGTGCTGACCTTCCAAACTTGGTAAGACCAGCAGTTACACATGGCCATTGTAGAAATGATATCGTTTGTAATTCTTGACAACTATTGTAATTAAAATTTTGTTTAAAGTCAGTCTCTCTTGTCTAACTGTAGACTCTAAAGGAGTAGAGATAAGGCCTCTCTTGTCTATCATTGAGCAATTAGTGCCAGACACAGGGTAAGCACTCAATGACTATTTGTGGAATCAACTGAATACAATGGCATATTAACTTTACAGGTTAATTTGACACTTCTACTTTATTCTAATGTCATACTTTATTTTTAAGGTTATATATTTACTATTAATATAATTATAATTATCTATACATTAGCTCTAATGTCCTTTTTACTTAAAACTAAGAAAATATAATACCATCCTAACATAGCATAAAAAAAGCCACTATGGTAGATATTAAATCTGAAACCACCTAAAGATACCTATCAATTGATTATTCTGCAATTACTCATCGGGAAATTGTTGAACACTCACTTTGGGCTTAGTGCTGTATTAGGTGCAGGAGACACCGCAAAAGTAATATTAAGAATTATACTTGTCAGGGCGCCTGGGTGGCTTAGTCGGTTAAGCGTCCGACTTTCGCTTAGGTCATGATCTCGCGGTTCGTGGGTTCGAGCCCCGCGTCGGGCCCTGTGCTGACTGCCAGCTCGGAGCCTGGAGCCTGTTTCAGTCTGTGACTCCCTCTCTCTCTCTGACCCTCCCCTGCTCAAGCTGTCTCTCTCTCTCTCCTAGAAATAAATAAAACATTAAAAAAAAAAAATTAAAAAAAAAAAAAAAAAAGAATTATACTTGTCTGCAGAAGCCTGGTCTCTATTCAGGGGAAATGACTTGTAAACAAACAGCCAACACTGTGTTGCACACACTAGGTAGTGATTTATGCTGTACAAACTATATTTGTTACAAGATTCAAAACAAAGAGCAAGAGAGATTAATGACATTTAGGAAAGTAGTTTCTAAGAGTCATGGTGCCTGAGGGGGGCATGGTGCGATGGGCAAAATCTGGATATGAAGATGGGATGAACATGTTAGGAAAAATACCTGGCGAGGGGTGTGCCTTGGCTGGCTCATCAGTAGAGCATGGGACTCAATCTTGGGGTTGTGAGTTCAAGCTCCACATTAGGCTTAAATATCTGGTAAGGTTGTGGTGCCTGGGTGGCTCATTCAGTTAAGCATCCAGCTTCAGCTCATGGGTCTCACAGTTCATGGGTTCAAGCCCTCCATCAGGCTCCGTGTTAACAGTGAAGAGCCTGCTTGAGATTCTCTCTTGTGCTCCCTCTCTCTCTCTCTGCCCCTCCCCTACTTGTGCATGCTCTCTAACATAGATATATAATAAATATATGTATTATAGATATATAATAAACTTTAAAAACTTAAATAAATAAACTTTAAAAAATACCTGACAAGATTGAAGAGATGAAATGGTTACAATATTTACCTGAGAGTGAGACTATAATAAGATACTAATGTGTTGGGGTGAAGACAGAAATATTTCATTTAAGGAGTCCTGCAGATTAATGAATGTCCTTGGAAATGACTGTGAAGCATAAAAGTGTCGACTTAGAAACAGACAGCATTAGATGTGTCTGAACAGAAAAGAGACAGTAAAAATCATGTTTAGAGATGATTAGTGTAGCAGTGGCATCCAGAATGGACAGATAGCAGTCATATGAACAGAGAGAGTTCATATGAGAGTATATGCTACATTTTACAGAGTGAAGAAGGAGGTGGAGTCAAGACCCCTGACTAAGGGGCTGCTACACAATACAAGTGGGGAGTGGTGCATGTCCAGACTATGGGGGTAATTAGGGGGAATGAAAATGAAGAGAGATGGGAGAAAAAGAAAAAACAGGATTATTGACAAATTATGGTTGGGGGAGTAGGGAGGGTTGGGGACTAGAAGAATATAAGTACCAGTAATAGAAACACAAAAGCAAAGAGTAGAAATTGGCATGAGCTATTGATGTGCAGCTAAGGTTCAGACAGGTGACTGAACGATGCATAGGGAGAGGGAGCAAAATCACAATGTTCTAAAAAATACTTGGATGTTGACAAATAAAAAAGACAAGGAAATATCTGAAATTAATGGGTCATAGGCAAATCTGCATATGCTACACAAATTCAGTTCCTAAGGAAAGCCTTTCCTGACTAACTATACCCCTCCTTCTTTAGACCAGATCCCCAGATTATGTAATCTAATTATAATTACTTTTTATTTGAGGCCTTTATCACAACTCTTACTAAAAATTATTAGCAACATTGTTTGCTTAATGTCTCTCTTTCTTGTTAGACTGAAATTTCCAGGGGTATAGGGTTTGTGTCATTCCCAGTAATCTTTCAAACAAGAAACAGGACAACAAGATTTTTAAAGGCCAACAAGAGCAACAAATGCTTCAGTATAGTAATGATTGTATTCTTGAAGTGCTCTCACAGAAATACATTGGAAATTACAGACTTTTGCATGGTCTGAAAGAGTTCCCTGAATGACTAAAGAAAGAACAGGCACAGTGGCTTGCATGTCAGAGAGTTCCCATGGACACAGCAGTCTTTATTACAAGTACAGAGCTGACCATTGTGGTTGCTTTGAGATACCTATTCACCTTATGATAACGAATATGCTGAATGATGAAGGAAGTGTAAAGTAAATTTAGAAAATCAAGAATCCATTTAGGCAGGCATTTTGGAATAGTCAGAGCAGATACAAGAAAGCTGCAAGGTTGGGCTGGTTATAAACATCACCACTTCATCAGGATTTCCTATATGGCACACCAAAGGAAATCACATCATATGGAAAGGTAGAATTAACAACAGCAACGCCACTAAACTGGCGAACACTTACTACATGCCAACACGGTGTTGGGGCCTTGAAGAGCTAAGTAACCTGTCCAAGATGCCACCACTCACAGAGGTTGAACTGAAACTGGAACTTGACAGCCTGCATTGAAGATGCCATACATCTGGGAAAGCAACCACAACAAGCACTGTTCATGCTGGGAACATGTAGCAAATGAATACTGGGTAGTTATCATCTTGAGATGCTGCAGTTTCTGCATATGAAAATGGGAATACTTGAGGTACCTATTAATAGAGTTCTAATGAGAAGTATTAGATAAACTACAGAAAGCTCTTAGAAAAGTATCAGACACATAGAATGGATATACTAAATGTTACCTGTGGTGGTGGTGGTGGTGATGATGATGACGATATAAATAACATAGGAAATAGGAAATATCCTGAAGGTGGCCAATAGAAATTCACTAAGAATTTTAAAGGGACAGCTACAAGCATTCCAGTGTAAGCAGAGTTGTGGGAGGTCTAGAAAGTCCACCTCTGATGCAGGAAGCTAAAGTTAGATGGGTCTCAGAACAGAGGAAGAGACTCAGAGGCATAACCCAGTCCATCCTTGGGCTTCTTCTCATTCCTCCCCACTACCCCAGATGAACTCACCCACTCAGTGGCTTTCACTGCCATCTAAGCTCCAATAAATTCCAAATGCTTAATTGTAAGTCCACCCTCCTTCCTCTGAGTTCTAGGACTGCAAGTTGAACTATCAACTTGATACAATTATAATAACAACTCACAGTAACTGTATTCTTTCTCATTATATGCCAACCACTGTTTAGTTCTACTGGAATCTTGTCACAAGAAAACTCAACCTATCTAAAATTGAATTTATGACCTACTGTCTAAAACCATCTTCATCTTCATCACGTAGTGGCTCATCCTTGACACCTTCTTTTCCCTCACCTCTGCTCATCTCAATAAACCCAATTCCTCTCATTTCCATTTCCCAAAACTCACGTTGCCTCTTCAGTGCATGTCACCGCTTTTCTAGGCAACATTCCTCTCACTTGAACTACTGCAGCAGCTAGCCTCATCATAAACATCTTGGCTCCTCTTATACTCTTCTCCATCCATCATCGAAGTGCAAATCCAATTGATTCTTCCCAGCAGAAAACATATCCATGGCTGTCTATTTCACTTACTGATTAAAAAGCAAATTTCTATACATTCCCTACAAGACACTGTGAGGAATGCTTCCCACTCTTACATGTTAGGCCTGATTTAAGGGTGTGCTCCCCTTTAAGTTCAAGGTAAATTTGTCCTCTTTCAGTTCCCCAAAAGAAACAGCCTCTTTTCTGACTCAGGGTCTTTTCACATGCTGTTCTCTTTATTCATTTCTTCATTTTTATGAAGAAATTTATTTCATTTCTTCATCTGGTTCCATCCTCTAGAGCCTACAGCTCTAAGCAAACTGTTCCTGCCTCACAAAGGCCTCCTTCATTCCCCAGATCTGTTGTGTCTCACTTTTTACACCCTCTCATATCACCATCTAGTTGACCTCTGCAGCACATCCCATAGTTATAATTAGTCATGTGTGACTGTGACATTTTCCCATAGATTAGAAGCATCTGTAAGTACCTGTCCTGATCCCCTCTATGTTCTTGATATCAATACAGTGACTGAAGTAAGAACATCCCACTGAATTGTTAAATGAGTGAGAAAAGAGCCTGTGCTACATTTTACAAATAGCGACTGCATTCACCAACTAGAGTAGTCATTAAGTCCAACCATCTTCCATGAATGGATACATCCACCAATCACATATAAACACTGTGAATGGCAGTGACCACTTTTCCACAGCCGTAACACATTCAGAATATACCTTTCGTTGAATATCACTCAAATATCTATTTTTCCCATTCTGATATTTTTCAGAATTCAGCATAGTTAGGGTTGTTTTGCAATGCATCTGTTTTTAAAAAGGAAAACATCTGTTTTCCACCAAGGAAGCATTAGGCATTATTTAACAAAAGGCAGAGGGAGCAATTATTTTTTGGAATTATAAGCAATTCCATATACATACTGAAGAAATGAATCTATGCATACATACATTTTGCAAAATATTACAATAACTGCATGGGGACACACCTACTTGTCACTCTGTAACCTATCCTTTCTCTTCCACTAACACTCACCATCATCCCAAACTAAAAATCAATTTCTAAATGAAATAGAATCACGTTGAAGTTGGCAGTACAAGAAATGTGAGAAAAAGATTGCCATCTGGAAAATGAGTATTAATAACTGAAGAACTTCAGGTTCTAACATAAATGAAAGATATTTAAAAGATCTTGACAACATTCGCCTTTCACAAAATTAACTGTATTTTATAGTGTTGAAAAATGCGTTGGGAGGCCTCAAACATAGTACATGAATTTGCTAGAAGTAACTTAGTAGTATTAAAAATTGACAAAGAACATGCTCTTCTCTGGGGAAAAAAATGTGTGAAATTGTGTCATGTTAATTGAACCCTGCTGTGGTAGGCAAGGCAGATGCTGATTTGCATGAAGTACGACGAAGAATACACTCTGTGTCTAGAACTGTGGTTTTTCTTTAGGATGCATAGGCAAATAACTGCACTTGGGGGGATTAGTTTTGTTTGGTACATTAAATGGGAAAATGCTTTTCTATTGCCATTTTCCCTCCTTCTTTGTATTTAGAAGTTATGAAGGAAAGAATACTTTTTGTTCACCTCTCTCAGTGCTATGCCACCCAGTGAGGCAACACAAGAAAACTTCCCCACCATTGCTTGCTGTTTGTTCTGTCTGTATGACTTCAAGGAGAAAATGTCTCCCACTATCCCTTAAATGGAGCTACATTGTATGCAGCAATGTATGCCTAATCGCAGGGTGTTATGACTACTGCTGATGCAGCTTTCAGGATCTAATACAACCTTTGTCATTTTTATTCTTCTTCAGAGTCATGGGAACAAGAGTAGTAACCAAATCTCACCTTGTTTGCCTGCACCATAATATGTAAAGTTGCAGATGAGCTTTTGGCTGTTTTAGCATGGGTTATATGAACTGGGGAAGCAAAGGCAGCCAATCTACAGACAGGATAATGTAAAGAGCAGAGAAGAAATACGAAAGGGAGACCCAGGAAGTCTGAGGTCCTGGTTCTGTTACTCTCAATCCTATGGAGGCATCAGTGAAGAAGTCAGATAAGTTCTTCTTTTGTTACGGTAGGCATCTTTTAGAACAGGTGACATTCAATCCAATTGGGTATCATGGGAAAAGAAAGAAATCACCTAAACTGGACCATCTATACTTCACTAGGGAAGGCACCACCTGTAATGGTCTTGGGCACTGACTTAAGCCTGACACAATAATAGGTGCTACGTAAATATCTCTTGAATGAATAAATGAACATTTCATATAAAGGAGTATGTAAGGGTAGAAGTGGTAGAAATGATTGAAAGTGGTACAGGAATTTCCTCTGTTGTATCAAGAGGCATAACAAGCACAAATACTTGAAAACATGGAGGTAATATAATACAGTGATTTAGGGCATGTTCATTGGAGCCAGACTCTAACTGAATCCCATTTTTACCATTTGCTGGGATGTGATCTTAGAAAGGTAACCTTTTTTGAAGATTACATGAGCTAAAAATTCATGTGAGTGCTTAAAACAGTACCTGGTACAAAGTAACCATTCTACCAGTGTTAACTGTCATTTTAAAAAGTTTCATATCTATTACTAAATATCTAGACAACAGTACTAATCAACAAGTTTTGCATTATTCTCTAATTTTTTTCATGTGTATTTGCCCTGTCTTTCAGAACAATTTTCACAGTGTTGGACAACAAAGAAGATAGGAAAGGATCTCTGAGAACATCATTTTCCAGGTAAGGGACCAAAGCCCAGAGCTAGCAAGGGGGACTGTCCAAGAGTACATCTCTCATGGCAGAACCAGAACTAGAATTTATATGGAACTTCATGTTATTCTCACACGTTGTAACCAAAGGAAAACAAAATTGAAAATAAAATATATGTAAAATGAATACCCATCACTGAGATGCTAAAATATTTTAGTATAGGACTTTAATGTTTGATTTGTAAGCTCATGTTTGGCAATAAGTAATCAAGAATTATAGCCCTCAGGAGGCTCCTAGGTGGCTCAGTCAGTTCAATGTTGGACTCCAGCTCAGGTCATGATCTTATTGTTCCAGAGTTCGAGCCCCGTGTAGGCTCTGTGCTGACAGCTCAGAGACTGGAGCCTACTTTTGATTCCATGTCTCATTCTCTTTCTGACCCTCCCCTGCTCTCTCTCTCTCTCGTGCTTTCTCTATCTCTCTCTCAAAGATAACTAAACACTAAAAAATTTTTTGAAAAAAAAAAAAGAGTTTCAGCCCTCGGTAATTTGTAGGGGTTTTTGTGAACCAATTTGTTATACACATTAATTATAGAGAAACCTGAATTTTGTTGTTGTTGTTATTATGGAACTTACATATAATTGATGAAGAATGTTTAGAGTAACATGAAGGTCCTTTTGACATCCAGACCTAAGGATATAGTTTTTATTAAAAACAAACAAGCAAGCAAACAAACAAACAAAAAATTGGTTTTCTGCAACCAATTATTGGGTAATCTAAGAAAAAAATATTCCATTATAAAACAATTTTGATCATTGTTCAAACTAATTATCATTATAATGCAAGCTGTTACTTTTGAGGCTTGGCATCATTCTCTAATCTGGACAGGTATGCAGAGGTCAGGCATGTCAGTGTGAATGCTGGTCCTCAATAGCCACAGCACAGGAGACGTGAACTTCTACTGTTGTTCTCTATTGTCTAAACTGTTAAGTAATTATAAATCCAAGACTTTCATTTAGTTGAGAATAGTGTTTTTATCACCAATTCTATTTCTCTGTTTTTTTTGGTGCATATATATCACTAAGTATTTAAATATCATTTTCTTTGAATATATTTTATACCTCAACATATATATATTTAACTTTAAAAGTTGGCACTAATCACTAAAGAACAGTGGAGACTCAACCAGGTTTCAAGGAAGTCATTTAAGATTCCCTAAATTAAAATAAAAACGTGTCATTTCTTTAGGATTTTAAAATTCTGAAGTACCAAGTTGACCACTGAATGTTTAGATTCTAGCTCATGATAACTTCCTCAGTAGAATATATATGGTCCAGAAAAATGAACCTCAAATGCCTGGTTATCTCTTCCACTATATTTTTTTTCAAAAAAAAAAAACAAAACCTTTCAGTTACACCACAAATTACTGTAATACTTGTTGTTATCTTCAGAAATAATACTTTCCTCAAGAAAATGTACTAAAAGAGAAGGTATGCCATAACTCAACTGAACTAAACTATAACAAATCTCCCCAGAAAGAGATAAAAGTTTTATCTATAACATTTTAGTAACCTAAGAATCCTTCATTCTAAAACCTTTTAAGAAATTAATTCATGGGGCCAATTTAATAGCAATATTTACTTATACAAATAAAGAAGACTTCTGTTTTACCATTAGAACCATAAAGACAGACAATAAAAATATGAGCCACGGTAGATACTGGGTTAACTGGAGAAAGAAAGAAAAAAAGCAGCTTCTGTTAGGGCAAGCCTCTTGACACGTTCAGTACTATTTTTCAGAAGAGTCTCTTTCAGATTTAATTTTGAAATCTCCTCAAATACAATCTTAATAGGAAACTACAGTTGAAGAAAAAGGGAAAAACGCCCTTCAGCTGAATATCAGATGCTTGAGACTTTGTCCTCCATATCATTCTCCTCTGTGCTGAATAGCATTGTTCAATAGTTGACAATATGACATTTTCTAAGGACAAAGAAAAAGTGGGTTGGAGATCAGTTTCATATGTCTCTCAATATTTGGTTTCCATTTTAATGTAATATGAAGATGTAGCTGTTTACATTACTTAGGAGTGATTTCCTCAAAACTCTTCCCAGATTACAAATGTTGTACTTCAGTGTGTATATAAAGAATATGAATAAAATTTCAACTTCAAATGAGTTTGAGGCTTATAGTTTCCAGATATTAAAGGAACTAGTTGGATGATGAGCTTAGGTAAACCTCTTTTTAAGGTTTAAGAATTTTAACCTGGTTCATTTTGGGGGGAAAAAAGTGGACATATTAAATGAAAGATACATGTATTTTCTTTTAAGACTTCTATATTCAATAGATAGGCTGATTATTTCTCGCCAGTTGCATGTAAGTTTATTAACTATGTAATATTAAATAATATTTATAAAATGAATTGCATCAAATAGAAAAGAGTGAGGATCATTACTGTACAGACAGGTAGTTATAGTTTTAATCTCTAATATTGCTTACAAATTTCCAGTCCATCAAGCAGTAGATATGCGTTCTGCTTAACAAATATGCTGCAAAATAATTACAACTTGTTTGTGGAGATCTTAAACAATTATAAAGGATCATCTCCTTGATACTTCAATTTTATCTAAGAGAAGCTTTAAAATTACTCCAGAATGATAAAATATTTCTGTGTCTATTTTAACTTAATTAAAATACTCTATTTCCTTTACAAGAATAAAATTAGGCACTTGTTTAATCCTGGAATTCTTAGATTAATTGAAAACAAAGTTGCTATCTCTTACTAAAAGACCTTAAAGTATGTGTGAGCCATTAATGGACAGTGTAAATAAACAGATGCACTTACCTGGAATTAAAGTCGAAAGCGCTGAATATGCTTGAGAAAGTTTCAATAGATATCAAAAGAAACCGAAAAAGCAGCATCCACTACCAACGGCTCAGGCTTTTGGGCTTCACAAGTGGCAGCAATACCAGTTCTGGCCCAGTACACTTGTGTTATGTAACATCTTATTAATATTAGCCATCAAACTGCTACCAAGCTGGTGAGGCACTAGAGGGCAAGAGTGTCACATGCAAGACCCGTCGCCAAGGGACAGGCTTTGGTACCACTTCGGGAAGACAGATGCTAACTAAGCTGATAAATAACACGATGCCTGAATGCAACAGCAAACTTGTGATGTTCCTCAAAGAATATTTTAAATGTCAATTTTCTGACTAGCTGAAGAGTTAACAGGTTAATAAATATGCATAAGCAAATAACCACACCATGCAAAACTTTCGGGATTATATTTATAAACCTACAGTCATCCAGGACGCTATTTTTTTTTTCATTGTCTAAATACACTTATTTAAAACAGAAGAGGAAAGGCTAATTAAATAAAAACTAGTGAACGGTTTCAGGACCCCTTCAAACCGCGAGAAACTTGTCCAGGACGAGCGGCCACGTCTGGAGTCCGCATCCCAGGTCGCCCGGGCCCCGTCCGCCATCCGGCGATTACCTCGGGCTGCAGCCGTCCGCGGGGTCCTGCGTGCCGGGGGCCTCGGCTCCGGCGCCTCCCCGGGGCGGCCCCGCGGTCCGGGCGGGGGGCGGCGCGGACCGCCCTCCCCTCGCCCGCCCGGGGGTCCCCGCGGACGCCGCCGGGGGGGGGGGCGACGCGGGCGGGCGCGGGGAGAGGAGCGGCCGCGGGGCGAGCGTGGCGGGCGCGCCGGGGACTCGTGCGCTCCCTCCGCCGCGCCACGCGTCCCCGGGACCCGCCCGGCCGCGCCGCCGCCTCCCCGCTCCCGGCCCGCGCGCGCGCCCGCCCGCCCGGGGAAGGGGTGGGGACGCGGGCGGGCGCCGCGGGCTGGAGGCGCCTCCGTCCGCCCGCCGCGAGCCGGGGTCGAGTCCGCGGAACCGTCCGCCACGCTCTCGGCGCGGTGACCCGGGGCGTCCGGCCCCAGCCGGCCAGTTCCGACGGGCCCTGCTGGCAGAGGGTGGTGGCTGCCAAGGAGGAGACTGGTCGCGCCGCCTGGGAAGTGGGTGCGAATCCCTGAGGCGGCTCCGGGAAGGTGGGGGCGCACTTGCGTCGTCCCCTCTGGTCTTGCTTCTGTGGGTGAGCTGACCTGGCAGCGTGTGGCGGTCGGCTTCCAGGTTGCAAACCAGAGTTGTCTCTATTTGCCAGCTTTCTTCTGAAAGGCCGTGTGTTCCAGTTGCTAAAGACAAGTGGAAGACCAACAACTGAAGCGAAATTTTGGATACAAGGCGTGAGGTTACACTCCTTCAAAACTTTGGTTTGACTAAGAGCCTCAGTCAAATGAATTTTTAAAATCTCACTTTGATCCCCTAACATAGCAGCTTATGTGAGAGTTTAATAAGTGGGGGAGGAGAGTCTTCTACAGATAACTTGTAGTGGCTATCTGTGGTCTTGTTTTCCAGCTACTCACACCTCTTTATGGAAACATTTAGCCTGCTTATTTCGGAGGGTCCAACCACAACCTCACCCTTTAGCTCATTTGCTTCAGGTAAACACCTACCCTGACACTGGGCAACCTGTTACTACTCGGCTTTGATCATTGGAAATGTTACGTCTTCCTAGTAGCTGGGATTAGTTTACGGAAAGGTATGTGACCAAGCCTGGCCAATCAGAGACAATGAGGCACCATCCAGGGACTTTTCTTTGCCACCCCTCCCCCAGCCCTGCCTAAGAAAGTGGACTGTCTTCTGTTGAACTTTGCAGAATGATATGTGAGCTTGGAACTTCTTGTGTCCCCATAATGAAGTTTGAAAATGAAGCTAAATGAGGAATGCCTGGAAGTTGGAGAAAAGTTAAACCCAGATAGGGATATGTAACTTCTGAATCCAGTTGCAAGATCTTAACCTTGTTTTTCAGTTTTCAAATATGAATCAATAAATTCAGTTTTGCTTTAAGGCAGCATGAGTTGAAGTTTCTGTCCATTGGAAATGAGAGACCCAAATGAAACAGAAATTAAACATTTTGGCTGTTTATTAACTTTATGAGGGCATTTGGACTTTTGATTAGATATTCCAATGACCTGAAAGAGAGTGGAATGTTATTTTATTTATTTATATTTGTTGTTCGGTTTTGTTTTTGAGAGAGAGAGAGAGAGAGCAAGTGTGTGCATGCAGCAGAGGGAGAGAGAAAATCTTAAGCAGGCTCCACACCCAGAGAGGAGCCGTCCTAGGACTCTGTCTCACCGCTGTGAGATCATGACCTGAGCTGAAACCAAAAGTCAGGAGCTTAACCGACTGAGCCACTCAGATTCCCCAGGTTAGTTTGGGATTTTAGAAAGCTGGAAAGTTGTATATCCTTCTTGCTCCAAATGACAGAGTGCTTGTAGGAATGACTGATCCCTTTACTCCTTCTAGTAGCCTACAAAAATGTCAAGATGATAAAATTCTTTGGCCATATGACATGTATTAGATTGGTTTATTTTTTTAATTAGTGCCCCTACTTTGTGCCTTCCAGGAATTTTAAGAACCTATGTTTATCTTTTTACACTCCTTTTCAAGAGAGCCTGCTCTGTTATCCATATGGCATGTCATCTATAGCATATTTCATCATTTCAGTTATCAAAAAAAAATCATCAAACATTTATGAAGTGACCCTGGGAGTGCAGTAGTATTTTAAAAAGAAAAGAAAAGCAGAAAAGTTCCCGCCCTTAAATGTATTGATGTGGGGATAGGAGGCCATGCTCTTCTACAAAATTTCAGGAAATAGACATGATTCATGAATCTATACATTCTGAATATTTCCGGATATCTAGTTAAATTCAGAAATGGCATTCACTTCTTTCTTCTTTTTTCTCCCCTGCACAAAAACAAAACAAAACAAAAAAACAAGATCAAGAAAACTTCTTCTACAGAATAAGATATTTAGTATTTTTATGTTTGTATTTTGGCATTTTCTTTAGCTAGATATGATGGAGGCACAATCAGGTTTCCCGAGGCTTTGGGGAGAACTGCTACCTTCATGGGTGACTGCTACTTCCAGCCAGCCATCTGGAAGTACAGATACTTTAGGATTATACCATCTTTTCCTAGAAGATAGTTAAATCTTATAGCCCTATTTCCGAAATTCCCATCTGTGCATGTATGACATTTAGGTCAGTGTAGTAGCAGATCGATATGCAGCCTCTATTTCCTTTCTTTTCACTTGCCCAGCAGAAAGGCAGGGAGCAAACAGATAGCTGTGTCAGCCATTGCCCTCTCTAGCCTTTCCTTCCTATCTTCTTTGCCTAACCCAGGAACATTAAGGCCGGGGAACAATTTTTCCTCCAGAGAGACTTTCCAATTTAGTGTAATGCTGGTTACAGGCAACAAAGAACCTCTAACAGTGGATGAGGCAGAGGTGAAAGCAGTCTGTCTGGTCCAGGGCCTCACATTTGTGAAGCACCTCAAATCATCTCCAAATTGGCTAATATCATATTTAAATTTTTTTTTAATTTATTTATTTTGAGAGAGAGCGAGAGAGCATGGAAGGGGCAGAGAGAGAAGTAGAGAGCGAATCCCAAGCAGGCTCCACACTGCAGGGCTCCATCCCACAAACCGTGAGATCATGACCTGAGCGGAAACCAGGAGCTAGATGCCTAACCAACTGAGCCACCAGCTGCCCTGAGCTGATACAATATTTTTTAATGTGACAAATGTGTTAGTTTAGGCTTTAAGGATATGCCACAGTTTTTGTAACCACCATTAGCTCATCTGTTATTACTATTTACATAAATACTGAGGATCTCAAAAAATGGAAGTTCAGGCCTCTGACAACCTCCAAGAAGCCTTGAGACAATATGAAACATTTTTGTCAGACCCACAGCTTCAAATGCAAAAGAGTCTGTAAACTCAGTACCTATAGAAATCATTAAAAAAGAACAAATTATGCACTTTTGTAAGTTGAAATTATTATTGTATTTAGTGAATCTGGAATAAGGCTTTGAATCACAGTGACACACAGATTTAACAATTTTTAATAGGTTAAAAATTATTTGTATATTTTGATAAGTCTTTGGCCTCCATCTAAATGCTTCTATGTGGAGGGTGATGATTACAAAAGAATTTTGAGAATGTCATTTCAATTTGCAGTTGTCTTCTACTTTTCAATGTCTAAATTGAAGTAATATATTGTTCTAAATAATTTTTTTAATGTGGGTGTTTATACAGAACACAGTATTTCTTATATAAAATAGCTAGTAAATATATTATTTTTCTTGAACAATATTCAGCTTGGATTTATAGTTGCAGTAATTAGTGACACTGTTAAGCTGTTGGAAGGTCAAGGCATGGAGATTTACGAGAAAGCATGTTCTGACTGGGAGCTGCTAACTCAGCTCAAAGAAGTGTACCCCAACTCTTTATTATCTCAAGGGACGCTAAACTGAAAATATATCAAAACCAAACACCTCAGTAAAATGACTGGTTAGGAGGACGGGAAATGGAATGAGTATAGGGCTTCTTAGAAGCCACAGAAAGATTAATTTTACCTGCTTCCAAATCTCCTTGCAAACACTGCCTGTGAAAAGTATACAAGGTTGAATTAGTGGTATGAAGATCTCATTTTATAGACGAGCAATTAAAGCTTCCTAGACTAGCTTAGAGCAGTGCTTCTCAAATGTCAGGGGCACCCCAGTCTCTGAGGGGCCTAGTGAATCACAGGTTGCTGGACCCCACTCTCAGAGGTTCTGATTTTGTCAAGGTGAGTGGGGCCTGAGAATCTGCATTTTTAACAAGTTCCCAGGTGATGCAGATGCTGCTCATCTGAAGCCACACTTTATGACCCCCTGGAGTGGAACATTATTGAGAACATAGATTGTTTTTATATGGTCTGTAAGAATGAGCGTCTCTTACTGTAAGTTACTTGATTTTCAAAACATTATCTGCGTTTATGTTAATCATAACATTTAGGTAAAGAAATAGCAAGATCTGGAAACAGGCGAATGGCAGCTACACTCTTACCTCCTTGAGGGTGGCCCCCCTCACTGGTTCATTCTGTGTTCTCCACTGCCCCAGGTAGAGTATTGCACAATAGTGATCATTTAAAATACACTACAGAAGAGAAATGTTATTTTCTTAGTCTAATGGGTAATGTTTTATACTGTCCCTGATAAAGAAAATCATTTTATTTTATCCTGTCATTAAATGCTTTTTATTCTGTAGCCGAAAAGTACCTCTACTTATTATTTTCTATCAGTTCTCTTTAATTTCAAATGCTTTGTCCTCAGAAATAGTTTTTTTCTCTATATGCAAGTAGTTTAAGTTCTTCTGTGCTGGTTATGACGTTTGTAGAGTTAATTACAAGCCCAGGGTGATGGCCGTTTGGCAGTGTAAACACATTCGTATCTATAAGTTTAGTGTAACTGTTGAAATAACTGCTGTTTTGTTCCATCTTAATGGGGAAATACAAGCAGTCATCACACTGAAGTGAGCATACTGTGTGAGTCTTCAAAGCTATCTCTTAATATTCAGGCAGGACCAAACATCGTTAAAGTGTTTCTTTGAACTAGCTTGCGACATTAAAACATCATTTTATAGTTTGGCCTTATGCCGTGTAGTATAAGACAGATTCGCTGTGAGAGCAAATGGGCGATTCTGCTCTCAAATTGTGTGCAAACAGCCTTCGTAAGGACCCCCAAATACATTCCCTTCCATCTTAGGATCATGTTTCTCCATTACATCTGATCCTTTGATTTCAAGAGGTTGAAGGAAATAATACATATTCAAGGGGTAAGAGTTGTATGAATTAATTTTGTTTTGCTCCTCTGAAAGAATGTCTTTGAAATAGTGATATGAGAAGTCAGTAGAGAAAAGAGAAATAACAGAGAAAATTGAGATGCTCTGTACCTTATGGATTGACAAATCCAATATTTTTAGGCTTGAGGCTTTTCGACTGACTTCTCCACCCAACATTTGAATTAGAGAACTGTGGGTATAAAAAATGAAAACTTCATTGGTAAAGGGAAAATTTATGCATATAGCTTTTCTCCTGCAGACATGAACAAGTGACCTCAGTAGTACAGAAGAAATGAAAATGGAAACTCTGTTCACCTGGCATTAAATGTAAGTGTTGCTTAGCATTGTTGGCGTTCTGTAAGAAAATGTAGTATATGCTCTCATTCATTTTTTTTAAAAATCAAACTTGAAATGAAACACATACACTTAGATGAATGAAATTACAGGAACCTAAGAGTTAAGTGCAAAGTATTTTTCTCCCAAGTGTCATTTTAATCATTGGAATTCATGATAATTTTATTTTTCCTCTGTAGGATACCGTGCTGCCCTCTAGAAAAGATAAATTAGGTATTGATTAGACAAACAAATCCAAATTTTAAAATGTTCCTTTTCTTAAGCTGTATGTAAAATATGTTTAAGAATTAACCTGGGTGGCTCAGTTGGTTAGGTGACCAACTCTTGATTTTGGCTCATGTCATGATCTCTTGGTTTGTGAATTCCAGCCCCATGTCCAACTCTGCATTGACAGCACAGAGCCTGCTTGGGATTCTCTCTCTGTCCCTCCTCCCACTTGCTGATATGCTTGTGGTCTCTCTCGCTCTCTCTCAAAATAAACATTAAAAAAAAAGAATAATCTTTGAAAGATTCCATTAGTAATTGTGCCTATAGTTTTAATTTTATTTTATTTTAGAGCAGGAGAGAGCATGAGCAGGGGAGGGGACACAGGGAGGGAAAGAGACAGAGAGAGAAAGAGAGAATCTTAAGCAGGCAGTGTGAACAGTCAGCATGGGCTCAATCCCACCGCTATGAGATCATGACCTGAGCCGAAGTCAAGAGCCGATGCTCAACTAACTGAGCCACCCAGGTGCCCCATGCTTATAGTTTTATATCTAAATTATATATTTAGAACTTAATCCTTTTTGTTGGTTAGGGCAGGGCATAAGGTTAACAGAGACTCTTTATAGAGTTCTAAAACTTGTAATAGCTTTGTATTTACACAAAGAAAGATTTTTTTTAAACTTGGTTAAAGGGCTTGGAGTGGTAACAGGAATATTTTTCATTCAAGCTTCACTACTCTGGGAGCAACAGATTTCCGGCTCTTATGAATCTTAACTGTAACTCAATATAGAAAACTATTGCTTTTCAGTGTAAGATAGAATTTAAACCAAACAAAGCCAGGAAAACCCTATCAATTTAATTTATATTGCTTTACGAATAATAAGCTATATCTTTTCATTATTGAAGCCAGACTTAGTCGTTTTATGTATATATCCATCTGTGGCTGTTTGCAGATCACAAAGATAAGTTCACCTTTTGACAAATGGTAATAATAGAATCTCTGCACAAAAATAGCAACAGAGATGGTAATGAGACAGAAAACATGATGAGCACTTGCCACATGTTGGAGGTGTGTATATGGCGTATCATGTAATCCGTATAAAAGGTCTACAAAGTATTATCATTGTGTAGAAGTAGAAAGCCAGATTTAGGAGGTGTAAGTAATTAAGGCTCCAAAGTCGTCTATACACTGTTGGAGATCTTTGAAGTAGGTTAGGTATAGGGTTGAAGGAAAGAAAAAATGATGATAGAGATATAATTCAACAATATAGGATCATTTCATTATATTGTGATGCTTTCCCAATGGATTACTTATGCTTAGACCATCAACAAATATGTAAGGGGTATGTATATACTTGTATATAATATGCTGCAGAAATAGAGTAGTGAGCTGGACCCTGACCTCCTGATTTTCACATTATTATTACAGAGCTATTATTTCACAATTAGTTTAATTACATTACTTACAATGATCACAATTAAGTGCCACAGTGAAGCATACTGGGTAATGAGAGTGAATATCAAGCAACTTGACCTCATCTGGGGAGAGGTAGGGGATGTAACTGATGTGAGAAACTGACCCGTTAGGGTTTCAGTTCCTGTGGGACTGATTTTTAGTGACTCATGACATTTGGCCTAATTTCTTTCTTTAGTTCTCTGGAAAAACAAAACAAAACAAAGCACAAGAAACAAAAACCAAAAACCACAGCCACAGCCATAGAGGGTCCAGGGTAATAGAGAATGAAGAGTGGAGAGCACACATGAGAATTTAATTTTAATAGTCCAACAACAACTTGTTTTGGAAAGGTCTCAGTGTTTGCAACTGCCACATTTCTGAAGGATTGGATTCATTTTTGTAACTAATAGTTTTCTTTCCTTAACAGATTCTCTTCATGGGGTGCCTGGGTGGCTCAGTTGGTTGAATGTCAGACTCTTGATTTCGGCTCAGATCATGATCCCACAGCTCGTGGGTTCAAGCCCCCTACTGGGCTCTGTTGTCAGAGTGCAGATCCTGCTTTGGATTCTCTTTCCCTCTGTCTCTGCCCCTCTCCTGCTCGTGTTCTCTCTCTCTCTCTCTCTCTCTCTCTCTGTCTGTCTCAAAATAAATAGAGTTAAAAAAATTAAAAAAACAATCAAACAAATTCTCTTCATAGTCACTTATTCAAATATTAAATCTCTTTCAATGGTACAGAACCCTTTAGTAAACTCCTGTCCCTCCCTCTGGCTTCCCTTCCCTTCCTCTCCTTCTTCCCTTCTTTTTATCCGTCCTTTGGTTGAGGCTATGTCAAACACCACAAACAGGCCAAAACAAAAATATGTCAATTATCTGGATATTTCCATATATCTAAAGCTTAACCAGCAGCTAGCTTTGTTCAAATGCTTAATATCTCACATTTTTATTCTTTAGTGAAATTGATTTTTTTGGCATTACAGTGTTGTAGGATCTATGTAGGGGTATATGACCTACACATTGGCTTGAGCTGTGTGTACATTTGTCAGTTACTGAATTTCAGGCTGGTCACCTAACTTCACCTGCTAAATGAGAGGAATGGACACTCATTGAGAGAACTGAGATTAAAATACAGTATGTGAGAAAGTACTATGGAATTTGCAGAAGGTTATACAGATAAAAATTTTTAATAGGGTTATCAGGTTGATCATATTTATAATAAAAGCTATATAAGATTATCTCAAATTGATTTACCTGAGACCTAAATCTTAGGGTACTAGTAAATTGAGCATGATTTTCTATTCAAATGCTTTTCTACCTTTAATGGAATTTAATTTCTATTCTAATAATCAAACCACAAGTAGTAAATTTAAGAAGTGTAATCAGAGAACATTATCTGACTATTAATGTAATGTAATATGTACTACTAATGTAACGTAATATGACAGCCAGATGCTGTCATATTTCTTATTTCACTGGATTGTTGCAGAGGTTCTCATTGGAATGTCTCTGACTAGAAGACAGTCTGCTGGTTGTCTCCCAATATTCACTCTCTCCTTCTTCCACAGTAATCACAGTGGTATCAGGACACATGGCAGTCTGGAGGAAAGAAAGGCTATGTTTTTCAACTAGATGTGGCTCAGCTTTAGCTAATGGGATACAAGAGGGTAGATTGTATGATTGTTTCTGGGAACCTTCCTGTGGTAGAGAGACATGAGAGAAGCCCTTATTATCTTTATTTCCTAGTGTTCAGGCCCTTGTATAATCTCCCTTCCTGTGAGTGGGCAGGATGAGTGATTTGTTGCAAACCAATAAAATACGGCAAAAGTGACAGGATGTCATTTTCATGTTTAGGTTATGTTACATAAGACTCCCATCTTGCTAGCAGACAAACTCTAGAAGCTCTCCTTTCTGGCTTAATGATTACTCGGTAATCAAAAACAAAACAAAACAAAACAAAAACAAACAAAAAACCTTGAGATCTTGCCATTTGCAACAATGTGGATGGAACTAGAATGTATTATGCTAAACGAAATAAGTCAGTCACAGAAAGATAAATATCTGGCCTGATGAAATAACTGGCCACATTTGGGGAAGCTCATGTGTCAAGGAACTGCAAAAGTCCTTAAGAAACTGCCGGTGGCCTCTAGAAACTGTGAGCAGCCTTTAGGAACTGCGACCTCTAGGTACTGAAGTCAGCCCCCAGCCAATAGCCAGGAAAAAGCAGGGACCTCTATCCTACCTACACAACCACAGGACAGGAATTCTACTAATGATCTGAGTCATCTTGGATATGGATTATTCCCCACCCTACACCCTGGGTGAGAGTGCAATCCAGCCAATATCTTCATAGCAACACTGTGAGACCCTAAGCAAAGGAACTAGCAAAATTGTGTCTGTATTCCTGACCTAAGGAAAATGTAAAGTAATAAATATATGAGAATAAATACACTCCTTCAGAGACAGCTGGCACATCTCTTTCATGTCTTCTTCCATTGTTTTGCCTGAAACTCAGCTACAGCTTTCCTGGGCCAGGAGGTTGAGGGCCATACTTTGGAATCATGAAGCCTTGAACTACACAAGATTTAGGTTCCTGGGGGAGGGGAAAATTTATGTGAGTACAACCACATAAAGTTTGCTGGTCTGCATAGAGCAGAGATTTAGTAGCATTTTTGTTGGATAGTTAGCTGTTAAATACAGCCCAAATGCTATTACCAGCTATAGTTTCCACTTACTAAAATAATATACGATCATTTTCAACTTAGTTCATACATGGGGAAAGATTTGAGAACAATATATAAGAGGAGGAAACAAGGCCTAAATTTTGGAATTTTATAACAACCTTACCTTCTGAACTAAAGTCATGTTCAGAAAGTATGGCTCGGCTCTTGTCACTGCATTTCATCTACATTGTCCTTGATGGAAGCAGATCTGTCCATGTAATCTTAGTGTGTTTCCTTTAGAAGTGAGGAAAACTGAATCAAATGATGTGAGGAGTACAACATGACATTAAAAAAATGATGATAATTTATAGAGGCTCTCCAATTCAAGGTGAAAGTGTCAATTAACACTCAGAGGCTTTTATGTTCAAGAGTACTTCACAGAAAATAGGTAACCAAATTGAGGTACTCCTCTTCTGAAATGCTCCCAGGATGTTTAGCTGTGCTTTTACACTATACAAGTGAATTGATGGCAAGATTCCATGATGTATCTGTCAGTGTGTAGTTGACTCTCGAACAACATGGATTTGAAATGTACCAGTCCATCCACACAAAGATGTTTTACAATACAATACTGTAAATGTGTTTCTCTTAGGATTTTCTTAATAATGTCCTCTTTTCTCTAGCTTACTTTATTGTAAGACTGCAGTTTATAATATCTATAACATACAATATATTTGTTGATCAGCTGTTTATGTTATCAGTAAGGCTTAAGATCAATAGTAGGCTGTTAATAGTTAAGTTTTGGGGGAGTCAGAAGTTATACACAGATTTTCAACTGTATAGGGGTTCAGTTTTCTTTACGCCCCCCCATGTTGTTCATAGGCCAACTGTACTTCATGGAGTGAGTTGGATTTTTTTTAATTTATCAAATTCTCATAATTATTTTAGAAATTTTCAAATCACTGAAGTGGATTTCCTAATTAGAAAATTAAACTATAGATGGGATTATAAATTGTGATTTATGGTTTGTAAAATCTTTTATAATCCAATTTTTAAAATTCTTTGATGATTCACTGTATTATCTACTAGTGAAGTAGAGGTTCAGGTACAGGCTTTAAGGGGTTCAAGTTAGCCGTAGAATGAAGCCTTCAACTCTGATTCTTTAACTCCTTTAAATTAAACTTCTCTTATTCTTGTCAAATGGAACTTTTGTTTGTAGTGGTTAGTGTTTTAAATCCATGCCAGGTAATTAAGTTAAAGAATAAAAGAGCTTTGTTATTTAAATTTCAAGAAGCTGATAATTACCCTAAATTGAACAACTATTTTCAGGACGCCTAGCTGGCTCAGTTGGTTAAGCATCAGACTCTTGATTTTGGCTCAGGTTATGATCTCATAGTGAAGAGATGGAGCCCTGTGTAGAGCCTGTTAATTCTCTCTCTCTCTTCTGCTCGCTCGCTCTCTAAAAAACAAAACAATTTTCTCTCTCACCTTATGATAAAAGAAAAGAAAAGAGAAGAAATTTCTACAATGTTTCCTACATTTGGTGCAATTGTAGATATAGTTGCTTTCCTGCTGGATCAAGGTAGAATGGGCACAGGATATTGCCTCTAGGAAGCTAAAGTAGAAAGCTGGTGAGAGGTGGAAAAATGTATTTTTTCCTCTTCCTTGGCAAGTTGCTTCGTGCATTTGATGAACAAGTCCAAATTTTATTTTGTTGCAGTGTTATTTACTGAGCTTCTATGTAAGGTAAAATAGTCCAGTGATTTGTCATTTTAAGAATAGTTTCCAATTTCAGAGAGATGCAGTACTTTTTTTTTTTTTTTTTTAACCAGAGCACATTTAACAACAGTAAATCAAATGCTGCCACTCATGTGTTGCCAGGGAAGTTCTTTTTCAAGGTGATGGTGCCCTAGTAAATCTAACCGTCAGTCAGTGGTTTTGTTCCAACCAAAGGGCCATGTTTTGAGTTCCCATCTGTATATTTGACCAAAAAACATGTATCAGATCTTAGCTGTCCCTCTCTGTAGCCAAAACTGAAATAGTATGGAAATAGTCAGAGACCTCTGTGTAGCTAAATAGGTAGAGCTAACTACTCAAGGGAGAAAGGAATGACATTTCTCATACTAATTTCTGTAAATCATGGTTGAAAGTCAATGAACGCTTTGGAATTATAATTCCAAATATTTGGACATCCTTTAAGATGAATTTAAAAGTTCCCTAAAAGTCAAAGACGTTGTGGTATAGCAGAAACAATACTGGAGTCAAGGGCCCTGAGTTCTGCACGTTTTTTCAAGTGTTTCTCAAACAGGCTCTCTGAATTAGGTTTATTGGGAATATTTGCAAAAATGCAGATTCCCCAAATTCTGCCTAGACCTATTAAATAATGATCTTTGATGGGGACATATTGGGAAACTGCATTTTTACCAACCACCTGAAGTGATTCTTATGTGATCTGAATTTCAAGATCCTCTGTTCCTATTTCTGTTTTCTAAATTTTCCTTTTCTTTAAAATGAAACCATAAAATATTTGAGAATTTGAAGTTTCCTTTATTCCCTAGCTGTGTTGATTTCTTTGGTCCTTATCTACCATATTTTTGAGCATGGTAGTTAGTTTAAATTATTATCACCCGTATAAATGAAAAAAATTACAGTCTGTAATAAGTATAATCATTAACCTTAATACTGTAGCCAGCTTTTATTTTACTTATTTGTGAAATATTTTACATAAAATTTCAGAAGAATTTAGTGCTGTGTGATTTCACTTGCTCCTGATTTTAGTGCATAAAGAAAAATATTTCTTCCATAAAAAGTATAATATTAGTGTTATGTTATGCCCTTAGAAGAAGTTATATGAGGGAGATGCTCACGCAATTTTAATGACTGCACTGCCAACAAATCCTGTAATGATTCTACAGTCAAGTTTTATTTCAGCAAGATTTTGGTACTGAAGAAAAGCACTGAAAATAAAACTAGAATGATTGAAGGGCTTTGAAGAGGGATGAACAGAATAATAAAATGAAATTATTGAGTGAGGTACTAAAATCAGAGATGATGACAAATCTCTCCTCCTCTGTAAGTAACACAACTTCATAAGGGCAGGAGATTCTTACTAAATTCATCTGAGTAGCATTTTAGCTTTTTTAAAAAATTATTGCTCCTTATTAACATGTTTTTTTCTAATCCTCCCATGGTATCCAGACTGGATTGCAGGAAGAAAACACATAACTCGTTTGTAAAAATAAGGAAACTACAGTATGAATTTATTCATTTTTTAAATGTAGATGAAGAAAAGAGTATATAGGCCTAAACTCAAGTATCCTTTACATAGTTATCTAGGATAATATTTGAGGTCTGGGGCCAATCACACTGTGCTTTCCTGTTCCCGTGCCACAAATATCTTCATAGCCCATATGCTAAAAGTTTAACACTGGAGAGATCATATTAAAAATTTTCATCAAAGATAATATGAATGGGAAAGGAGTAAAACAGGACATTCAGTTTGATGGCCTTCGTAGAAGCAGGAAGAAAGAATATAATTACTTTCATTTGGCGAATAATGTGATGTACATAGATTAGCCATTTGTAAAAAGCACTGGCTGAACATCCTTTTCCCTCTATCATCATGGTACTCTCACAACCTGGACCCTGAACTTAAGTTAGAGTTGAAATTTTTAGCTTTACTTATTGGCTTCCAATTCAGGAGGTAATGATTTTTCTTTTTATTTCTCTTCAAGTTTTTATTTAAATTCCAGTCAGTTAACATATAGTATTAATAATAGTTTCAGTAGTAGAATTTAGTTTTCTTATCTCCTAAAATGCATAGTTTAAACAATAAAGAACTAAATCTAAATACTATGTGTGTGTGTGTGTGTGTATATACATCTCAGGATGTGTTTATCACTGCTTAAATATTGGATTGTAACAACCAATTAAAAAATCACAGTTCTAGAGTTGTCATAGTGTCCAATGTTAGAAGCATTCTTTTTTGAAAGTAGATAAACAATTAATTACAAAATACTTCTAAGAATGCCTAACAGAGCAAAAATCAGCAGAGTTGAGGTAACTTCTCCAAGTGCCCTTTTAAAAGTGCCCTGGGTGGCTCAGTTGGTTAAGTGTCCAACTTTGGCTCAGGTCCCAATCTCACGGTTCATGAGTTCAAGCTCCTTGTTGGGCTCTGTGCTGACAGTTTGGAATCCGGAGCCTGCTTTGGATTCTTTGTCTCCCTCTCTCTCCTTAAAAATGAATTAAAAAAAAGTTCATCAATATATATGATCTCTTTATTAGGCACATGATATTGTTCAACATGTGCTTCTGCAATGTATTTTCTTTGAATCCTTCTTCTAATAGCTTTAAAACAGATAACCAAGGAATTTTCTAGCCAAAAGATGGAAGTATGCAAAAAACTTAGGGATAGACACTTAAAGTACAGTTTCAAATAAATTATTAGTTATTAGAAATAATTTGTGTACAATCTGTTGATTGTATGTTTTATCTGCAGGATAAGATTGCAAGGCTTTCTCCCTCAAAAATGATTAGTTAAATTTGTCTCTTGTGTTATATTACCTAATAAAAGATATTACTTGTGGTAAATTTAGAACCGCTACAATTTGAAACACTTTTGTTTCGTGTTTACTAAGCCATATTATTTGCTAGCATGAGGTATATTTTGAGCATGAGATTTCTAGTTATATCATATGTAATTTTTCTAATTCCGACAGCCATTTTGAACTTATTCTGGATCATAGATTAGTAGAGATAAATTCTGTACCTTTATCAAAGAAATATAAACTTTCTTTGTCTGACTGCTGTGATATTTCTTCTCTGTGACATCAACAATGTCCATATATTATACAAATGGCAGCATATGGTACAAATGGAACAAACACAAAATGATTATTCACACTAGAGTGTGTCCTATACCTTATTAAATGAAGATGAATTACTGTTCTATGCAGGGGCACATTCTCCCGCCTCACCCATTCATTCTTTGTAGATTTCAGGGGTTTGGTCTTAGGTCTACTGAAAATGTGTTTTAACATATACCATTGCTTTTCCACTTTCTGATGTCTGCTATATGATTGATCTTTGCAGTGTTCCTGTAGGATATCAAGGTTGGATTCCATTTTGGATGGAACCCAGCATATACAAGGTTTAGATTTCTCTTTATATTACTTGTTCATATGTGATTTCTACTGAAAGATTTCCAATAGTATATGTCATTTTCAAGATTTTGATATATATAACTTAAGTCTCTATTTTCCTTTTGCATATGTGTCATTTTATGAGGTCACTAATGAACTTTCTATTAAGGCACTTTGGTTAAAGCACTTTAGCACAAAGAATGGCTTTTAGGAATCAATAATTATGGTGAATAAAGTAATGCATTAATATAGAAAAAGATCATTTGCCATTAACTTCATAAATGTACACTATTTTGTGGTTTAATGGACAAGCTTGCTCCAACCTATCACTCCACAGAGTATCACCATTTATAGTCTGACTGCTATTTTATCAGAAAATGCCAAGCAAAGGATTAAGAGTTTTTAAGAAGCCAGAGAAAGGCTATGTGATCTCACTCTTAAGCCTCAGGGAAACATTTTGCATAAAGTCTGTTTCCTGATGCTTTTAAATTTAAGACTGTGAAGCTCCTTTGATTTGTTTTTGTTGTTGTTGTTGTCATTGTTGTTTGATTCTGTCAATATGCTGAAAGGCCAGATGTGAAAGATAATTAAGTAATGTGGATACCGAAAGGCTTATTGTTCCAAAACTTAAGTAGTATATATTCTATTGATAGAAAAATGCATAGTTGTTCATATTTGTGCAAAAAGAAAATTTTCAGATAAGACTGTATTACAGTGTTTTACAATTACAGCTGTATATATAGCAATATAATTACCAATCTATTTAGGAGCCAAAGTTTTCATTTTAAAATACTTAAAAAATCTGGGGCGCCTGGGTGGCTTAGTTGGTTGAGCGTCCGACTTTCCGACTTTCACTTAGGTCATGATCTCGCGGTTTGTGGGTTCGGGCCCCACATCGGGCTCTGTGCTGACTGCCAGCTCGGAGCCTGGCGCCTGTTTCAGTCTGTGACTCCCTCTCTCTCTGACCCTCCCCTGCTCACGCTGTCTCTCTCTCCTAGAAATAAATAAAACATTTAAAAAAATAAAATAAATAAAATAAATAAATAAAATACTTAAAAAATCTTTTAATCTGGTTCTGTAATTAAAAGGTCAAAAGGTAGTCTGATGTAAACAGGAGAAGAAGACTTCTAAAATTTTTGTAGATCAATGACGTGGATTTTCTTTTTATAACAGTTCTTGTTCCTTGTGTAGCAGAAAGGAGGAGATCCAAATGCCAAACTTGTTATTCAGATTTTATTTCATTTTAATAATGAGGCCACCAAAGATCTGAGGCATTAACCAACTTGCTGAATTTTACAGGAATAAATGATGGTACAATTCAAGTGTTTTGATTTAGAAGGAAAATCTAAAAGCCACAAAAATGAGAGGGAATTTATAGATTAAATAATCCCCAAATTCAAAATAACAATACAAATTTTGTATCGTGTTGTTTAGAAAAATCTACTACTTTCATATATTCTAGAAAATTATCGATTCTTAAGTGTTCACAACAGGTATGAGATTGCCTTCTTTATGTAATTATGTATTGGTTCTAAAATGAATAAATAGCATTAAATCAAAGTTTTTTATTTCAAGTATTTTTTACAGTAGAATTATTTCTTCAAGATTTTGACTGATATTAATAGTTACTAACAATTATTGATTACAATTTCCTTGAATTTTTATATTATTTGGGGATAATTAATACATTTAGAGCTTTGTCTTTCATTCAGAAATATGCCTGCATTTATGTTAGCCTTTTAAAAAACATCTCTTTCAAAAAGGTTTTTATGTTTTCTTTCCATAGATCCTTCAGATTAAGCTTATATTTTCGTATCTCATATTTCTTTTGCTATTGTGAATGGGGGTCTTTTAAAATAGTTTGTTGCTGGGGTGCCTGAGTGGCTCAGTAGGTTAAGCAAACAACTTCAGCTTAGGTCAGTGACCTTAAGGTTTATGAGTTTGAGACCTGCAAAGGGCTCTCTGCTCTTTGTGCAGAGCCCACTTCGAATTTCCTCTCTCTCTGTCCTCCTTTCTCTGCTACTTGTGCTTTCTCTCTCTCTCTCTCTCTCTGAAAAATAATGAGATGTTAAAAAAAAATAAAACATTTTGTTACTGATTACTGAAATTTGAATATTTACATTGTTTTTGCTTTTTTTCCATGTGCTATTGCAATTAGGTAGTTCTAAATTAATTTCTTTGGTTCATTGAAGCTATAGAGAATATCCTGTTGATTTCAACAAAACTTATCTGTTTAATTTGACTAGCAGTAATTTATTAGAGGACTGTGTTTCCCACCAAGAGGATTAGTCACGCTAAAGACTATTTGTAGATGTTTCAAAATTATTTTTCTATTTGTTTTTATTTGAGTACTTTATTGAATTTTTTCATTAAATCTTTTTATAGTTGGTTCTTATAGGTTTCTTAGTCAAACAATCGTATAATATAAACAATTATAATTTTGATCTTTTTTTCCAATTGAAATATATATTGTTTCTTTTTTTGGTTTATTTTTGACACTATCTCAAATTTCAAGATAAGATTTTAGTGTTGATAGGTGACAGCCTTGACTTGTTTGCAGTATGAATAGGAATGCTTTTGGTATTTGGCACTGAGTAATTTTTAAGTTGTATTTATCACATTGAGAATTGTTCATTTTACTCCCAAATTAACTTGTTTTACTTTTAATCAAAAGCATTTTCACCATCTGGGATAGTACTGTATTTTCAAATTTGACCCATCAATGTAATTATTATATAAATAACTCTTATTTACTAGAATACTCATTCCTCCTTTCCTTTCACCTTTTCCTTCCTTCCTTCCTTCCTTCCTTCCTTCCTTCCTTCCTTCCTTCCTTCCTTCCTTCCTTCTTCAGTAAACATACATTGCCTGCCTGTCATGAATTATTCTTTTAATGTAAAATTTTAGGTTTTTAACTATAAATAATGTTAGTTGATGGAATGGAGCTTTCATTGGATAATGATTTCTTTGGAATAGTCTTCAAAAATTATGTGAAATACGAATAACTTTTTAAGAAACTATATTCTGTAGTAGGAATGGGCTTTGTGGTACCTGGCAATTCTCCCAAAATGCAGTTAAGCTTTATTTAACAAGACACATGGAAGTCTAATCAAACAAAAATAAATTTCTACAAAGCACATATTAGTGCAAAAACCAACCTTATTTTCCACAATATAAAGGCACATTTAATATAAATGCACTTTAAAACACTATTTAAAAAAATAATGGGAAGGGCGCCTGGGTGGCTCAGTCGGTTAAGTGTCAGACTTCTGCTCAGGTCATGATCTCACGGTGCGCAGGTTCTAGCCCAGTGTCGGGCTCTGTGCTGACAGCTAGCTCAGAGCCTGGAGCTGGTTTCAGGTTCTGTGTCTCCCTCTCTCTCTGACCCTCCCCTGCTCATGCTGTCTCTCTCTCAGAAAAAAATAAAAAACATTAAAAATTTTTTTAAAAAAATAATGAGAAATAAATTTAAATAACTGATAATAACACTTGGGTAGGTTGTTTTTTTTAAACTCTGGAACTCAATTTCATGACAATTATCCTAAGCATGTCTTTATTATTTATTTATTATTTATTATCTATTATTTTGGTTAAGGAAAACTACATTGAAAAATAATTTTGGGACATCTACAAATAGTCTTTAGTGTGACTAATCCTTTTGGTAGGAAACACACTCTTCTTATAAATTGCTGTTAGTTAAAATTAGACTAAGATTTTGTTGAAGTCAAGAGGAAATTCTACGTAGTTGCAATGAAGTCAAATTAATAAAGAATCACCTAACCACAATAGCATATGAAGAAAAGCAGAAAGTAGGGATTTGCTGGTGGCAAATGACAACATTTAACTTTCGTAATTAGAATTTAGAATATTTTGTGTTTAGTTGCATTTGAAAATTTGAAGTTGCAGTAAAATATCCTGAGTTGTTTGCCAGTTATTGTGAACTCAATCAATTAAAAAAAAAAAGTTTATTCAAGGCAGCCATAAGAAAGAACTTAAATGCATCTTACTTCTATGACTGAAGTATACAGAACTATTTCAGAACTAAGTGAAAGTATGAGCAAAGCGTTATTTGACAATTAAATATATTTAGAATATTAGAGTACCCTGTTATCAGTTTCACCTGTATGAAAATAATTCCGTATGGATAGATGATTTCATGACAGGTTATTGCATTGATGGCAGTGCATGTTGGGGATAAACTAAAGAAAGTTCCTACTCAGCTCTTTTTTAACGGCATTCCTATAGTGTTAAGATTCATGGTGAAGGTATCTCACTTCTAGTTTTTACTTAGAAAAAGAAAAATTAATTAAATAACCATATGATATAGGATATTGAGTCCCATTTTAAAATTTTTGGCATTACTAATATGCGAAGAAATGCAAATAAACAATAATGAGGCAATTGTAACATCTTCTAAATTAGTATAAACATTAAAACTGGTAATAGCTTAATGCTGGCAAATTCCCAGTAAAGCTAGTACATTCAATGTGAATTCATATATCTCTTGAAAACAATTTGACCATATATCATAAACCATAGAAAAGTTTATACTCTTTGACTCTGTAATTCTCCTCTTGAGAATTTATCCTGAAGAAACTCTTCAAAAGAGGAAAAAAGAGCTATGGGCAAAAAGAAGCTCATTATATCAATGAATATAGGGAAAATTGGAGAATAAATTTAACACTAAAAACATGGGAATAATTAAATAAATCAAAATGTAGACAGTGATGTCAGATTATGGTGTCATTAGGCAAAAATTATCAAAATGGTTCAACATGGAAAAGTATTTGTGATAAGCAAGCTAAGTGGCAAAAAAATAAAAAACAAAATTTTATGCACTTACAACTGTAAAGCCAAGTCCATATGGATATACACTGGAGAGAGAAAAGCTAATAAGTGGGAATAACTGGTTTTAGACATGTAATTTATGGATTTTTTTGGTCTTAAAATGTATTTTAATGTTTTAAATGTATATATTGCAGTTTAGTGGCTAATTAGCTAATGGTTATTGATGATTTATTAAAATATTCATGAAAAAATAATTCCTTCCTGCAGTTCATAGTTTAAGCCCTATCCATTTCATATTTAACACTAGGTGTTCATAGCACTATCTAAAACATATGCAGCATTTGATGGTTTCAGTGAATCTGCTGCGAAGAGACATGTGATTCAGCACTTCACTTTGGTTTGTTTGGCTGATAAAACATAGTCTACATATTTACTCTACTTATATAAATGCAATTTATTGTTTTTCTAAAGCAGCTCTGTAATTTCTTATAACAAGAAGTCATATTTATAATCACAAAGTTGATTAATCTTCAGAGTTATAAATTTATAGAGCAAAGGTATATTATTTGATAAAGAAAAAGATATACAGTGAAAATAAAAAAATTATTTAGGGAATTAAATACACACAAACACATACATGCATATCTAATATTTTATCCTTTTCTCAATGTATATTCAGGGTGTTGGGAGCTTAGCAATCATGTAGTTCAAGGGTTGTAAATTCAAATCCTAGAAACTCCAGACTGGTGCAAAAAAAAAACAAAGGGTTTCATTTGCAGTGTGTGGGCCCTCCAAGGAGGGCAGTGGTGGCTCAGGCCTTGCTGTTTGTGGGGGGAAAATATAGGCTGAGGGTTCAAAAGAAGCCAGATATCTAGAGCTTTATGTAAAAACTTTTTTCAGCATTGAAATTAATTCATAATAAGGGAATGGAAACACAGTGGGTCAAACAAAATACATTTATTTGCACATCATGTCCCACTTAGAGCAGCCAGTTTGTGGTTCTAATGTAAATCATTATATTTTGTTATTTTATTCTATTTTAGAGAGTAAGCATGAAACTCAAAGAAGTGAAATGACTTGTCTAAGACCACAGCAAATTAGTCACAGAGCTGCCTCTAGAGCCAAGTCTCCTGACCCTTGGTTCTTTGTTTTTTTTCTGGCAAAATTGTTGTTGTTGTTGTTGTTGTTGTTGTTGTTGTTGTTGTTTGGGCCTTCCTACTAAGGAAGAAGTCTTTAAATACCTTTAAATTTATTTAAAGATATAAAACATGTTTATAGCTACAGAATATAGGAAATATTTTATTTATATAGAACAACTAATTTTAGTACTTGCTTCTAAAACTACTTTTGCACAAATTTTCTAACGGTCAGATTTCCTCCGCAAGTCAAACAAACAACAACCATCCTTACTTCTCCCACAGATAAGCAGGTATAAACGCCATGTGAAGCATTCTGCCAATATTAAATGAATGACTCCTCTTTAAAAAGTGTCATCATAAAGAAAAGTAGGACCTTAGTCATCTTTCTAAAACCCAAATGATAATGGCTTTTGAGACACTATTTTATTTTTTGAATGTTTATTTTTGACAGAGAGAGAATGAGAGATAGAGTGTGAGCAGGGTAGGGGCAGAGAGGGAGACACAGAATCCGAAGCAGGCTCCAGGCTCTGAGGTGTTAGCACAGAGCCTGATGCGGGGCTTGAACTCAGGAACTGTGAGATCATAACCTGAGCCAAAGTCAGTTGCTTAACCAACTGAGCTACCCAGGTGCCCTCGAGACACTATTTTAAATGGAATTGTTGTGTTGCCTAGCTCATGTATCAAATCTCCAAGAAGGAGGGGCTCAGAATATTGAGCTCCAGATTTTCTTGCAGTTTCAGATAATTTACACATTTCTTATGTATAATGTCACATTCTCTAGCCTAAGAGCATACTTGCATTATAATTTTTTTCTTTCTTTAACATAATACCCCTACTTTTGCTAAACAACTCAAAGGCAGTATATTACAAGATTTTTTTTTTTACATATACTAAACAATAGTTACCATAAAAAAGATTTTGGCAGAATAAATACCTTATTCTGAGTCTCCCTTTACTTTTCTTTGTCAGTCTTACTCCATATAGTCAATCGTCAAATCTTCAGTAAGTCTTCCTAAAACATTGCTTTGGTTAGGTCATTCCTCTGCTCAAAAACTCTCAGTGATTGTCATTAGAGATTAATGTCTAAACCAATGGTTCCCAAACTATCACCACTCACTGTACTGCAGCACATTCACTGGGATACCACAGGATTTTTATAAAAATTGAGGGACAGGAAACTAACAATAGAACTCCTCTATGACCCAGCAATAGCACTGCTAGGAACTTACCCAAGGGATACAGAAATGCTGAGGCATAGGAGCACATGTACCCCAATGTTCATAGCAGCACTCTCCACAATAGCTAAAACATGGAAAGAGCCTAAGTGTCCATCAACAGATGAATGGATCAAGAAAATGTGGTTTATCTATACCATGGAATACTACATGGCAATGAGAAACAATGAAATCTGACCATGTGTAGCAACATGGATGGACCTTGAGGGTGTTATGCTGAGCGAAATAAGTCAGGCAGAGAAGGACAAATATCATATGTGTGCACGTATAGGAGGATTAGGAGGAACTTAACAGAGGACCAAGGGGGAGAAGAAGGGCGGAAATGGTGGGGGAAAGGGAGAGAGGCAAACCATGAGAGACTCTTGAATGCTGACAAAAACTGAGGACTGATGGATGTAGGGGGGAGGAGGGATGGGCATGGAGGAGGATACTTGTGGGGATGAGCACTGAGTGTTATGTGGAAACTAATTTGACAATAAACTATTTGTAAAAAAAATAAATAAATAAGTAAAAATTGAGGGAAATGCAGTGGACATCTTCGAGGCACTGTCAAAACTACTATCTCCAGGTAGTTCATGGTTTTAATATTTGATTATGCAACGGTTCCTTTTGAGGATGACATCATATCTTTTCATAGGTAAGTTTTCAATAATTGCTGTGACAAAAAGCAAGTAACACTCAGAAAATAGTGTGGTACTTGTTGTCATCCAGTCTGATCTTGATTCATGAGAAATAGTGTAGTGCCCACCATCCCAGTATTGGTTGGTTCCCCCAGGAGGCTCTCGGGGAGAATCCAGTCCATGCCTCTGTCCTAGCTTCTGGCTGTTGCTACAATCATTGGTATTCCTTGGCTTGTAGACATATCACTCCAAGCTTTGCTTCCATCAGTCATGCAATGGTATTCTTCTGTCTGTCTCTGTGTCCTATCCTCTTCATATAAAAGCATTTACATTGAATTCAGGGCCCACCTAAACCCTGGATGGTCTCATATTGAGATCCTTAACTAATTATACCTGCATAAACACTATTTCCAAATCAAGTCACATTCTGAGGGTCTGGGTGGACATGAATTTTTTTTTGGGGGGGGGGACACTATTCAGTCCCTTGTAGAGAATTCTATCAAGACTGGGAAAGATTTTGGCAAGGAAAGAATATTGAGGACTTATACTTCCTCCTTGGCAGTGCCAGCATGGATGGGAAAGTGGTAAAAGCAGTAAAGAGTTTCCTATTTCAGCAAATTAAGAGAAAACTTAGGTTACCAGGTCTGTGGCGTAAACCATGGCACAGAAACAGCCCCCTGTACCAAGGGACCACACAGATTTGGACCATATTTAATTTTGAAGAAAGTAATTTTGCAATTTTGGCACATCCAAGTGAGTAAAACATAATGTGTCACTACAGCCACACTTATTCCACCCATTCTCCAAGACTGAGCTCTAATTTCTTTTCTGTCTAACAACTTCAGGCTAAGGTTATTCATTTTTTCTTTGTAATGATTGTCACTGTCTTTTGGTAATTAATTTTGTGTTATGTCAAAGCCTTTCTCTCTTCTCAAAGTATTTGCATTAAATTTTTTTAAATGTTTATTTTTGAGAGAGACACAGAGCATGAGCAGGGGAATGGCAGAGAGGGAGAGGGAAACACAGAATTGGAAACAGACACCAGGCTCTGAGCTGTCAGCATGGAGCCCTATGCAGGGCTCCAACCAATGGAACCATGAGATCATGACCTGAGCCAGTCAGATGCTTAACTGACTGAGCCAGCCACCCAGGCGCCTCTCAAAGTATTTGCATTTTAAGCATGTGAAACTATTTGTCATCTAACATCTTTATATTGTTCCCTACTATATTAGATTGCAGCTTCTTTAAGGAAGGGATTATGTTTTGTAAATCTTGGTAGCTATCACAGTCCTCAATAGATAGGCATTTAATTTTATTTATTGCTTATACCTTTTGTTCCTGGTATTCATACCTCTCCCTATGTGTTCTTTAATATATTTTAAATATATATTTCAAGCATGGTAGTGTCTGGTAGTTTTCCAATACAAACGAATTATTTGTCTTTTTATGAGAGTGTTCAGCTGACAAAATTTCCTTATGATTTCAACCAACCCATCCCAAGATAAATGGCAAGTGAGAAAAGTAGGTTTTGTGTTGTAAGTCCCTGGGCATCTCAGGTGCACCAGGATTGCTTCCTTTTGTGTTGAGCAGCGTTGCTAGCCAACCCTGGCAGTTTCTGAATTTCACAATCTAGTTTGCTTTATCAGCAGTATATGGCAGTGAGGTCTAAGTGAGAAATGAATTACGGTCTGATATACAAACAAATTCTCTAGGGTTCAGTAGGTGTTCCTATGGGGATGCTCTGTTCTACTGATTTCTTTTCCTTGGTGTGTGTAACTTATACCATATTGGAACTGGAAGTAATTAAAAACTTAGGGAAAATTAATCTCAAGGTGCTTCAGTCATTTTCAAAGAAAACTCTATTAGTCTTTCACATTTAGAACAAAAGAGCATGTTCATTTTCTTCCATTTGACTGGAAACAGTGACAGACTTAATACCGAAGTAAGAACTCCTGATATCAGTGCAACTTTTCTTCCGTTCTAGAGCATTCTATGCCCAGAGTGCACTTAACTAGCCCCCAGGAAATCTATAAATCATGTGCTACGGGAAGATTGTCAGATTTCAAATCTGGCATTGTCTTTGAATTGACGTGTATATTTCTTGTTTAAATTTGGGAAACTTAAGAATTGGTAATATCCTTTTTAGTTGCCCAAATGTATTTATCTAACTGCACTTACTCAAAATGACTATTATTAAAATATTTTTAAATTTATTTTTTAAGGTTTATTTATTTATTTTGAGAGAGAGGGAAAGAATGCAGGAGGACAGAAAGAAGGAGGGGGAGAGAGAGAGAGAGAGAGAATGAGAATCCCAAGCAGACTCCTCACTGTCAGCACAGAGCCCAATGCAGGGCTCATAGTCATGAGCCGTGATACTGTGACCTGAGCCAAAACCAAGAGCTAAATACTTAACCAACTGAGCCACCCAAGTGCCTCCAAAATATTTTTAATCAACTTATAAAGAAAATAAATATCTAGATTTTCTTGCCAATTGTACATTCTTAGTTGCCACAAAAAGAAATAAGTGTTTTCCTCCTCTTAATCATAATGTAAAAAGCTATTTTCCCTCAAATTAGGAAAGTGAACTATTCTGTACAATTTACTGATTTATTTCTTTCTTTCTTTCTTTCTTTCTTTCTTTCTTTCTTTCTTTCTTTCTTTCTTTCTTTCTTTCAATATAATAGCTTTCCGTACTTTCTGCTCCTGGATATGCAGTCTATAAAACTCAATCTTTTAGACTCTAACTCTAGGATGAGCAGTGCCTCAAGTTTGAATTGGTATCCAATATTGAGTATTTGGTAATTATATGTGAATCTTTTTATCTTTTGAAGTTGGAAAACCCACATTGTGTGATCCACATTTCCCCAAAACATCAGTCTGACAGAATTTATCCCTTTAGACAGTTTCTAAAATACGTTATGTACTTAGTCCAGGATTCTGGGGTCCTTTCTGCTAGGCTTGCATTGGCTTACATAAGGTAAGAAGACTAGTCTTGTTTCTAAGAACAGCTATGCCTTGAGGACTCTGGTTTTAGTAAGTGGTTTCTGTCTTAATAATCTTAATGCTATCTTAATAATTAGTCTGGTGTTTTAGTTTCTTTGTACTCACATAGAACTCTGTATTGTCCACTGAGCTCCACTACACCCACGTGGAGCTCTCTGATGCCCTGTATTTATGGCCTGTTTTAGACTTCCCTACCCCCACCTCAGCTGCACCCAGACTCATAATTGACTTTTTTTGAATAGCTTCTATTCTGTTGTCATAACTCTATTCTGAAACTCAGCTAAACGTGCAGAAGGAATGAGGCAAATAGGACCTAGAGAAAGGCAACAAGTGAGAGCACAAAATAGTAGAGTATGAGAATAGATTCTCTAAATTCAGGAATATTAGGTGGGTATGGGAGAGACCCACTTTAAAACAATGGTGATCTCCTCACTGTTGTTGGCATTGCTGGTGTTCCATGTTCTACAACTTCCATGGGGCCTTCTTTCACTCACCCAAAGACTGCATGTTTTCCATCCAGCTGGCCAGCAGGTCTGTAGAAACTCTAAAACCATGTACATTGGGTCCAAAAATTTGCCTTAGGGTACCAGGACTGGTGCGCCTCCAAAATAAGTTTTTGGTAGTGTCTTTTTCATGGCAGATAGATGGCTTTTCCACCAGTGTCATTACTGCATGTGAAGTTACCACAGAGTAGTAGTACTCATTCTGTAAATACAGAAATCCTTGTCACACAGCTCTTTCCCTCAGATTCTCAGAGACCAAACATTTTCTGCCATTTTTAGAACTTTGTTTGAAAAGAGCTTGGAAAAAAAACCCACAGGCTTATTGTTGATCATTATATTGAATTACCTATAGTGAGTTGGTCCTGATGGGAATCAACTCAGCATTTACATGGTGGCCGCTCTAAGAAATAGCATGTGCAAAGTGCATTGACCCCTTCTTTGGACCTCCACCTAAGTGTGTTACCTTCTTTTGGATATTGTACTTCCTTCTGGCTGGAATTTTACCACCTGAGAATGACTCATGATCCTTAGCATTGCTATTTCCTGAGTAGGGGAGATGGTCTTCAGGCTCAGATCTCCCCCATCTACTGTGAATTATTGTGTTGTGTGCTTAGCTGAGTCAATGGATTTGACAAACTTTATGTCCCTAGATCTTGTGTTCTGGTTTAGAATTAGAAGAAATGGAGTACATGATATAGTGGCATTGACTCTGGAAAAATGATGATTATTTGGAGAATGAATGTATTTACCGTAAAGTTTTGGAAGTAGAGAAATACAGGAGGACTCTATTTTTTATGTAAGAGCAAAAAGTATATGATTATGTTGCAAATGATCACTTTTGTAATTAAATATGTAGTTTAGTATAATTATAGATGATTAACTGTGAAGCCTAAATAGAATTTCTTGTGTTCACTCAGTGAGTTTTGCTAAATGTTCCAGATTGGTATGTCCTGGACCAGGGCCCATTCTGATTCCCTTATTTAGAAAACCACTTTTTCACTGGTGAGGAAGTATTCTCTATGCATAAAATACTGAAAGGTTTTAATAAAAAGAAGTAATAACTGAAGTTATGAGAGTGTTGATATTTTGACTTTTACCATCTCATTCTTTTTCCTCTCCCTACATAAGATTTAGAGCTTGCACAAGTTGAATGAAACTGAGTTTAATGGCCAACACTGAAAATTTCCCATAAAAATCCTGGTACTTGTCTTCTTTTGCATAAAGTGGAAGCTGTAACAGTTCCTGGTCCACATTCCCAGGCTGTTAATTCTCCCCCTTTAGGACAGATGTCGTGCTTTTGAGTCCTGAACACCACAGTCCTGGAACCTTCTATTGTATCTCAAATTGTTTTTACATCTAGCCTGCTTCACTTAGATGTTACCTTCGAAGCCCTGTAAACATTTGGGAGCCAACTTCTTTTAATCATGTTAGCCTTCTATTCTCTCAGAATAGGCCTTATGGTGTATTTTACTTCTGTAATATAGGCATTGCAGAAAACAATGGTATCCTTAATATAATACATGATACCTAGAACATGCAACCTTTGCTAATCTTCTGGGAAGAGAAATCTGAAGCCTGAGGAACCAGCTTTTTCCTTGATATTTCCATGCTCTGATGACAAGTACAATCATTGCAGTGACTGACCTCAGGGCACACTGGCCCTCCTTTTTTTTTTTTTTAATGTTTATTTATTTTGGAGAGAGAGAGTGCGATTGGGAGAGAGGCAAAGAGAGGGGGATAGATGATCCAAAGCAGGTTCTGAGCTGACAGCAGGGAGCCCAATGTGGTGCTCAAACTCACAAACCTGCAAGATCATGACCTGAGCCAAAGTTGGATGCTCAACCAACTGAGCCACACAGGTGCCCATGCCCCTCTTTTAATGGGCACTTGCCTCCTAGGCCACTTGCATCAACTTGAATCCTGACTTTACTTTTTTCTTAACACAACTGAGAAAAACGGTAGTTTTCAAATCTTACTCAATAGTGTGAAAGAACAAAGAAAAATAGATACAGTATAGATGAAATCTTAACATTCTTGACTGCAAGATATCACTTGTTCCTTAGAGATAACAGGCCCCATCAGATTAGATATGAAGTGATAATCAAAGCTCCTGTTTTTTGAGAGCTTACCATCTGCCAGTTACTATATTGGAGTGAAATTTATTTATCTATTTTCATTAAATCTTTACAAAAATTCTGTAAGGTAATGATGTGTTCTCCCATTTCAGACTGGAAAACTGAAGTTGAAAGTCAAAGTAACTAGCAATACATCACACAGTGTATGAATCAAAAGGCTGGGGTTTTACTCCAGATCTGATTCTGAAGCAGTTTTGTTATTTTGCAGTACTGAGAAAAACATTAGCTTAAGCCTTTCCCTTCTTTGCTACAGGCCTATTTTACAGACTGTTAACCTCTTTAACATCTGTTCCCCACATGCCCACCTGGTACATTGAAATCCAGAATGAATGATGTTTCATTCTTCTTCAAGAGTGTCTCCAGTTGTGTTTCTAGATTGAGATGCATCCTTTTTGACTGCTCCTGGGGTGAACTCCAGTCCCACGTACAGAAGGCTGGCCTTGGATGTCCCTAATATCTTATAACTTCAGTGTTGGCCTTCACATTGTGGTAATATCATTGATGCTGAAACATGTGGGTAATGTTTCCTCACAGGATCCAGGGTAGGAGAGGGTAAATCTGTCCATCCATGTGAGAAAACTGGGTGGGCTGTAAGGAAATGTGATTGTGTTATAGGAGGGATAAGCCTTAGTTGTTGAGTGTTCTCTGTCAGAGTAGGTGGGGAAAATAGGAAAATACATGCCCTCTGGAGAGGGTCTTGGGTCTTCCAAGATAGCTACAAGAAGGATGTGACATAGTAGCAGAAGCACTGCCTCATAACAGTGGGAAGGCATATTTTAGTTCTGTTTCCTGGGGTTCTCTTTTGTTCAGATGCGATGATGCCATGGTTTATGCTCCCCCCAAATTCATATGTTGAAACATGAATTTGCAATGTAATGGTATTAGTAGGTGGGATTTCTGATTAGTCTCTTATAAAAGAGACCCCACAGAGAGCCCCTGTCCTTCCAACCTGTAAGAACACAGTGAAAAGTCACTGGCCGTTAACCAGGAAAAGGTTTCTTGCTCAATGGTGCAGGTCCCCTAATCTTGCATTTCCCAGCTTCTAGAACTGTGAGATATGAAATTCTGCTGTCTACAAGCTACCCAGCCTGTGGTATTTTGTTATAGAAGCCTGATGGACTTAGACAGGTGGTTAAGAGAAACAGTCATGCTGTTATTCCAATGGAACATGCAGCTATGCTTTATCATCCAGTTGATAGGTATGGAGAAAAAGTAATTTCAGCAACACACAGACCAAGTTATGGCCCAAGATTCCTTGATAAAAGAATTCTGACCTGAATGTGACTTTTCTGCTAAGGCTTCTCTTAGCCCTGCCTCCCTTTCCAGTACAAGGTATATCCTGGGGTCTTTAAGCAGCAGAATCAATGAGAAAATGGGGGAATATGCATAGAAATGAACAGCAAAATCCTGTGCTGGGGCACACAGGAATATTGGGGTGATATAGCATTAATGGCATGGACTACTGTGGTGGAGACTGTTATATGCCACCCAGATTTCCATTTCAGGATTAAAAGACTAGTCCCCCAGTTACTAGGAATGCTATGAGCAGAAAGACCTCAGCTGTCATCCTTCTATGCTTCTTCTGAGAAACAACTCACCTAAGGTCATTTCTAGGGTGGCCTGTATCCAGTGACTAATCTACATGAGCTATAAAATTTTGGCTTTATTTCCTTCATTCAGAACAACTCTGAAGCTTTACATTCAAGCTTTGCAACTTTCCAAAGAGTTGGCTGAGGTCTCCACTGTGATTGCATCAATACTCAACTTTTCCTTTTGCCCAGTTCTGATCTGCCCCCCCCCCCATTCTGTAGATATTGAGCTAAGATCACTTCCAAATAACTATCTTTCACACTAAACTCTGTCTCATCATTTTCTTCCTGTGGAACCTGACATGTGACAGTCATCAATAGGGCATGGAGAAGAAGGAGCCTCTCCCTTCACAGCTGCAGATGGTCTAGTGACCCATGTGGATTGTTCTAGCAAGGAATAGTCTATTAGCTATAGAATTGGAAAGGACTTGAGGACACTACTGCATGAAATTATTAGAATGGCAGGGGCTTTGTAATGCTGTTGCAAAGACCCTTTTCTCATTTATTTTCCCTCCATAAGCTTCTGAGGATTTTGAAAATACATGGTAAATTTATATCTTGGTTTATTTAGAGGCTGGTGGAGACACAGGGATTTTCTCTGTAGAAGTCTATAATAGATTTCTTCTGATACAATGAATGTTTTTCTAATTACTCACTCCATACCTATTTTTTTTTCCTAATTCTCCATCACTTAATCTTTACTTCATTATTTGCCCCTTATCTCTAGACTTCTTCTCTGTGCTGCTCTGCTATTGAGTCTTGTCTTCCCAAAAATATATCCATTGTTTAAGGATTGCTATTGTGTCAGTTAGGTTTATATCTATCACAACACATAACTCAGAACTGGCCAGAGAGGAGACATTAATAAATATGTTCTGATTAAGCTCAGATTAAGCTCTCATTAATGGTTTGAACAATGTGGGTGTGGGATTCGAAAAAGTATATCATGTTGGGAGCAGAACTGAGCCATTGGGGCAGTGTGTTGAGGAAACGGTCTTGGATCATTCAAAAACTTATTTCCAAGTTTCTAGTACTTTATTTCTCCTTACCTTTGCATCTTTTACAAATATTTTATTTTATAAATTCTGTGCAATATCAAAGATTTTTTAAAATACACACACACATCACCTATGTTGCCACATCTATAACAGAGATAGCTATTATATTCTTCCAGAGATTTTAATATTCATGGCTCTGCACATTTATATCTCATACCTGAAACAATTTTGGGCATAGTCACTCTCATTCATCTTCACTAATCTGACTAGTGAGAAATAGTATATCATCATGTTATATTATATTTTTGTTACTGATGAAGTTAATGTTTACTGTGTGTTTGTAGATATTCCATCCCACTCACTGAAAACCTAACAAGATTAGCTATTCCCTACCTGTAAATTCATTTAATAAACATAACATTGTTATGTTATGAGATTGTGAGATTTTTTATTGTCTCTATTTTATTAAAACTGAGGACTTAAGTAGCCTGACAAATGTTATAGGGTGAGTAGGGGAGGTGCTCTATCTGTCTGCCTCCATCACCTTTTGGGACTCTAAGTCCTAGACCACATGACTACCACCTGGGAAGAGGAGATAAGGATAGGTCTGAGAAACAGTCTAGAAAATTATAAATGCAACAAAACAGATGGAGAATTGGTGAGCAAGGTAAGGGTACAATACAGGGAAGGAAAAAGGAATGTTCCCAGGTTGAGTATATGGTAAAATATGTTCCTTTTTCACTGGCTTATTGTATCTTTTCTCTTGCTAGATATGTTCTTGCCTTATGTAGTTGGTTCCTTTATGCTCACCCGTTAAGAGACTTCTTTCCTCCTACTATGTTATGATATGGTGACACAGAAATAAAAGGTGCTATACATTTTTTCCCCTTAACAACTGAAAAATCCTGTTCAACTTACTGTTACCTAAATGAGTATTGTAAAAATGGAAGTTCTCTTAGGAGTGAACTTCACCATCTTTCTTCTTTTTAACATTTCAAGAAATAGAGCCACAGAGAATGTGAAAGCGCAAGATGGTAGGACTGGTTGTTGGGGGCTGAGACTGGCATCTGGGCCTCCTGATTGCTGGTTCTCTCCTCTCTCTGTTACATTATTCCTTCTTTATACACATAGATGCCATCCAGAGATTGGCTGTAAGCAAGACATTAGGTTAAAAATTAAAATAACCATTGTGAATTTAAAAAGACTGGAATTATTAAGAAATCATTTGGTATTTGAGCATCCAAGAGGCCTTTAGAGTTAAAGGTACTTCAATGGCACAAGTAGAATATGCTTATTAGATGGGGAAATACACCTGTTGTTCAGAGTGGCAGAGATGAAAGATTTAAATAGTCTTTAAAAATATTGCTTTCCCAAACTCACAGAAAACATTTGTCAAGAAGCTATTGCTCTTACTTTATTAAACTAGTTAGTAAAAAAAATAAATTAAAAAAAGAGCAAATAATTTGCATATTGGAAAGATTATAAATCAATGGGTAGAAAATAAATACCGTGTAGTACATATTTATCTTTTGGCTCTACCCAACATCATTTCCCATGTCCAATTAACATCCCTATTTTCCTGGGAAGGATACAAATTTCTCTTATTCCAAGTACTACCTTTTAAACATTTTCACGTAGTTCATAGAAAAAAATTACATTACTACCCACCAAACACCTATATATTTATATAAAACTAAGCAAGTTTCAATAAACAAATATTACTAGTGGTAATGCATTCTGCATTTCTATTTCTATTCTATTATTAGTCTATTCTTTTTTTAAAAAATTTATGTTTATTTTTGAGATAGAGAGAAACAGAGCATGAGTGGGAGAGGGGCAGAGAGAGAGGGAGACACAGGGTCTGAAGCAGCTCCAGGCTCTGAGTTGTCAGCACAGAGCCCAGCACAGGGCTCGAACCCATGAACCATGAGATCATGACCTGAAGTGAAGTCAGATGCTTAACTGACTGAGCCACCCAGGCACCCCTATATTAGTCTATTCTTTAAAAAAATTGCATGCAGTCCCTTGAATTCAGTGTATAGCCCACAAATGAGATATTATCTACCATTTGAAAAATACTCATCTAATTCAATATGATTTGAGTGTGGTTGAATTGAACTCAGGAGTGGCCAAATTATTCGCAATAGACATTCATTGAGGGAAAGATAAATAACCCAGACAAAGTTAGTGAAATGGAAAGAAACTTTTGCTGAGATATGAGGATGTGAATTTTATAAACCCACATCCATTTTGGAAGCACACAGACAATCACTGTAGGCCAGTCACTGTGTGGGGCCTGATGCTGGTGCTTTCTCTGCAGAAGCAGAATGGAGACTTGGAAAGAAACAGATCCTGGATGCTATTGTTGGAGTCACTGCAACAAATCACTTATCATTCATATTTCTAGACAGTTCAGTTTATGTAAGCCAGTAAATTCTCCGTATTATTAGGCAGTCTAACTGGATGAAAATTTACATTTGTAAATTTGATTATAAAAGGGATGATTTTTCAGGATCTAAATTGTGGTTAGGAATTACTCACAGAGGGTGGGATTAAATGATCCATTTCAATTCATTGCTTGCTTCAGTGAATTCTGGATCAAAATATTCCCTGTGACATTGACAGCTTAAGCCTCTGAGGAAGGGCATATTCTCCAATGACTCATTCCTGGTACAAGTCAGAGCTCTCTTCTGAGTACAGGGGCCACATCTATTTGGAATGAAGGTGATGCCATATCTGACATTCCTCATGGACAGTTCAGGAAGATTGTCTGTGTGTTTCTAAAGCCTATTGAAGTAACTGAGAGAACAAAGGGGTGTGATCCTTCAGCTCTAGGAAGGAGAGTGTTGATAGCATGAAGAGGCAACTCCCAGTGCTGTCATAATTCTTTTGAATAGATTATAAATCTACATGAGGTATTCTACCTAACAAGTGGTTAGGTTGAAGGCGTGAGACACTGGGAAGTTATAAAGGAGGATGTGTAACTTTGTGTGAATGGATGAAGTAACTAAGTCTAAATGTTACCTTGTATTCCAATTTTGGTAGAACAAAATTTAGACATATGTACATAATTTTCACTTCTAACAACACAGAACAGTGCATTGAATTTGGGGAGTTAGGTTGTGAAGTGAAAATTGCTTCTGAAATCTGAAAGTGATAGTGGAATGAGGATGGTGAGATAATGGACCTAATACTTAGTAGTTCATCATCTTTGCTTTCTTTTGGTCTTTAATATACCACCCAGATATATCTGTGTGTAAGGATAGTGTGCTTATCTTCTAGAGACTTTCTGGGGAAGCAGTACAAGATATGGAAATCAGGGTTGAAGTTAGAAGTCCTGATTTTGCAGGGGCAGCTCAGGTCACAATCTCACAGTCTGTGAGTTCAAGCCCCACGTCAGGCTCTGTGCTGACAGCTCAGAGCCTGGACCCTGCTTCCGATTCTGTGTCTCCCTCTCTCTCTGCCCCTCCCCTGTTCAGTCTCTCTCTCTCTCTCTCTCTCTCAAAATTAAATAAACATTAAAAAAATAATAAAAGAAGAAGTCTTGGTTTTGCTACTTACTGTCTTCACAACACTAAGGGGGTCCTTATATTGCCATCTAGTAAAGGAGGATAATACCAGTACCTGTTCTACAGACATCATTGAAGTCATTGTGGCAATTAGAGAGAAAAATCCATGTAAAAATACTTTCAAAATGGCAAAAGTACTGTATAAGTATAAGAAGTTATTTACCTACATTTATAGAAGGAAATCAGCCCTACTTTTCGCAAATGCCCTGTCAGTATTAAAAAAGAAATTAAAGTAATTATTAGTTAAAGAAGGTCAGCAATTTAAAAGTCTCATTTTTTACAGTTCAATATCCTTGATTCTATTTGATAATATGAGTATGTTGTGACATCTTTGATTTTAGGTAACTTTGTAATTAATCTTGGCAGTTAATTACTGGAAGTGTAAGAAAGCCAAAGCTCTTTAAAGTATTGCTACAAGTACAGAAGTTGTTTCTATCTATTATTCTAAGTGTAATCATATCACGGCAGTCAATTCTTATGATATTAGAAATAGAAAAAAAATCACTAAATTTTGAGATCACTAATCTAATCTTATTACTTTGAAAGTCAGAAAACTAATATTAGGGCAGTTAAGTGAGTTGCCTAAAAATATAGAAGTAGTGTTTGAGAGAGGTAGAACTCATATGTAGGTATTTTTCTTCCTAGACTGATATTTTTCTCAATGATCCACCTTGAGTCTCAAGGGGGAAAAATAATATCCTAGCTACAATGGCTTTAATTCTTGAGTTCCTCAAACCTAATTGCACATGTTGTTTTTACTATTGGAGAAGTAGCTGAGTTGTAACATGAAGTACTGTCATAGATGTGGAACATGTCTTCTGTGTACACCAATTGTAGTAGAGCTGGTAATCATGGGACTAGGGAGAAAATACTGATCATAAAAGCACTTTTAATCTCAGCATAGAATAAAATAATTTTACAAATTGTGGTATCCCTCCTTTTCTTTGCTCCAAATTTTAGCATGATGATTGTAATTAAACTTTCCAATGGCAGAGACTGAAGACTGAAAACAAGGGATTGTTTTGAAGTCCAAGAAGGTCAATTAGGCACCCTGATCCCCTCCTGTATCCTATGCAGATAGAAGCCTGTCCCTCACTGAGTCCCACATTAGTGGGAGCCTGTCCTCACAGAGCTTGCCTTCTGGAGAGGCAGAGAGACAGAAATAAATCATCTCACAAAAAAATGTAAAATTGTGATTATGACACATGAGAGGAAAAAGTACATGGTGCCAAGAAACACCATTCTAGGAAATCGATCTAGTATGAGATCAGGAAAATTTCTCTGAGGAAACAACATTTGAACTTCAGTATGAAGGAAAAGTAGGCATTATCTAACCAAAGTGGGCAGGGATGAGCATTACAGGCAGGGGAAAATACATTGCAATAGTTCCATGAGATAAGGAAGCATGGTGAGTAAAAATGACTGAAAGGAATCCAATGTGCATGGATTGGGGAAAACAAGTGGGCAACATGGGGTGAAATGGGGCTGGAGATAAGACACCAGTGGGGTGTTGACTAGGCAAAACTTTGTAGGCCATGTTAGAGGTTTGCCTTTTTCCTATAAGTACATAATTGGAACTCGCCAAATTGTTTTAAGTTGGTGTGGAGATAGAGTAAAATGTGTGTGATGATGAAGATCACTTGCCTGTAATGTGAGGGATGGATTGGAGGAAGGTCAAGGAGAGATGTTGCCGTATTGCCATTAGGGGTCTTTCACAGCTGCCGTATTAGGGTGGTGGTAGCTTGGACAAACATGTGATAATGAGGTGGAAGAGGAGGAGAAGTGCAAGTTCTTAAGAAATACTTAGTGGAGGGGCGCCTGGGTGGCTCAGTTGGTTGGGCGTCCGACTTCGGCTCAGGTCATGATCTAACGGTTTGTGGGTTCAAGCCCCACGTTGGGCTCTGTGCTGACAGCTAGCTCAGAGCCTGGAGACTTTTTCAGATTCTGTATCTCTCTCTCTCTCTCTGACCCTCCACTGCTCACGCTGTCTCTCTCTCTTTCTCTCAGAAATAAATAAAACATTAAAAATTTAAAAAAGAGAAATACTTAGTGGGATAAATCGGCAGGACTTTGAGATAACATATCAGTGGTGGATATTCTGAATATATCAAACTTCTATCAAAGTTTGCATATTCTGAGGAAAAACAAAACAAGAACAAAACAAAACGAAGAGAGAGAAACATAAATAAAGAGCATTAGAAATGTTAAAGCCAATGCATCTACATATCACAAAAGTGTAAGAACCAAACATGGTTTTGGCCTAGAATGGATGCAGGGGAGAGGGGGCAGTGTAGACTGATTTGAAAGACATTAAGGAGGTAAAATCAATGTCCCCGGTGATGGAGAGAGACAAGCTTTATCTATCTCTCTAGGTCATGCAAGACTCCTCTGGTGACACACAGGTAATTTCCTAGCAGAAGAAAGTTAAAAGAGTATTTGGGAAAAAGAAAACAAAAAAAATCCATATAAAAACCTCCCAGTTGTTCCTGAATTCATTTTACTCTATCAAGCAATTTTTAGGGGTACCTAGAGTAACCCCTTTAAAATGGCAATTTTATTGTTGTATCCCTAACCAGTCATTTCTTAATAACTTTCCTATGCTCTTGAGGTAAAGTTCAAAATGAAATCATAAATTACATCCCCTGAAAACAACCCTAAATGTCTCCATAGCACTTATCATAGTTTGTTATTAGATATTCATTGTATAACATTTTCCCTTGCTCTGTGTTCTCCATTTATGATCATTTAGTCACTGGTTTCACTTCTACATATGCATAAATCTCACAAACATTGTTACTATTTTCATTTTAGACACTCGATTATTTTTAATATAGATTTTAAAAATCAGATAAAAATGGCTTTACATAAATATATACCCTCATTTTTTACCACTTCTGTATCACTTTATTTCATTATATATATATAAACTTTAATGTGATATCAAACTCATTGCCTAAAGAACTTCCTTTAACATTTCTTGCAATGCACATCTTCTTGCAATACATTTTATTCACCTTTGCCTGTAAAAAAAAAAAAATCTTTATTTTGTTCTTGTTTTTGTAAGATATTTTTGCTGGATTAGGATCTCTGTTTTGAAATTAGTACTTTCTTTTCCTTTAGTACTTTCATTGTTGACTGGTTTTACATTCTTGCTGACCAGAAGTCTGTTGAATACTTTATTTGTAGGTAATGTTTCTCTGTTATTTGGTTACATTCATTATTTCCTTTTTATCTTTGTTTTTCAGTAGTTTAACTATGATATGTCTTATTTTTAAAAAATTATATCCTACTTGGACTTCTCTGAGCTTTTTAGATCTGTTGCTTGCTGTTATCTTTCATTAATTTTTGAAAATTCCTAGTTATTATCTCTTCTAATATTCCTGCTGCCCTATTCATCCTATTTTCTCCTTCTAGTAACTAATGGTAGCTGTATTGCATCAACTGTTGTCCCACAATTCTCAGATGCTCTGTTCTGATTTTGCATTCTTTTTTTCTTTATGTTTGGATAAATTCCAATGGTCTGCCTTCAGTTTTACTGAGTTTTTCCTCAGCTTTGTCCAATCTGATGAAAAGCTCATCCAGAGAATTCATCTGTAATATCATGCTTCTGTTTCTAGTATTTACATTTGATTCACTGTTTCCATCTTTCTGCTAAAGTTTCCCATTTGTTTTATGGAAATGTTATCCTCATTAGAGGTTTTAATATAATGAACATAGTTATTTTAAAGACTTTATTTATTAGTTGTAACACTGTGATCATTTGAGAATCATTTTCTGTTAAATATTTATCACTTGATTATTTTTTCTTGCCTTTTTTGTGTGTATCATAATAAATACTATTTCTCCCTGACATGGTGATCCCTTCTTCTCCTCTGGCCATTGGTTTTGGGGTTGAAGCTATCTAATCAGTAACTGAACTGGGTTTTGATTCTGTTTTTGCTGTATCCAAATTCAGTACCCAACAGACTTCAGATTCCTTTAGGCATGGACTGCTGTGAGTTGTGCTTAATGTTGGATGTGGAGAACCATGTAGGGTGCTTTATGTTTCTGGTCTGCTCTCTACTCTGAACAGCCCCGACATGCATGTGCCACAGTGAGGGGTTATCTTCATGCTCTTGCCCAGATCCAAAGACAGACTCCTGCTGCTTGTTACTCAGTGTTACATTCATGGTTAGAATGGAGAGTTCTTGCCTATTCTGGTCCATACTTAGTCTTAGGGAGGCCCTGTGTGCTTGACACTTAAATATATAATTTCTCAGCATTCCTCTCCATCCCTCTCATAAGGGCTAAATTCATCCTTTTATCAGTGTGTGTGTGTTGGGGGGGAGGGTGGATGATCATGGAATCTTGGATTGGAAAGAGTTTCCTTCTGCTCCTCAGTGTTAGCAGATTTCAGTTTTCTATCTGTGCCCAATCCTAGACCTGAACAAATGTTCTACTCCTTCTTCCAGGAACAAATACTTTTCTGCACTGAGGCATTTTGTCTTTGTCTGGACTCGGAGAGTAGGATGGTTTGCACTCCTCTTCCAGGCTTTGTATGCAGAAGGGTCTAGGGATTGGGTTGGGTTTTATACTTGTATATCACTGTGAAGTCTCTCTCACTCTCCTCGTGCCCCCAGTCTTTTTCACAGCACCTGGTAAAGAACTCATGTGTGAGTGTGAACTCCCCTTGCTTGTGCTAAAATTGGCATTGTTGCATATTATCCACTTATTCAGCTACTCCAATCATACTGCACCCCTAGTGATATAGTCCATGTTGCTTCTCTCTCCTTGGAAGTCAAGAGAATACAAATTTTTTCTCACCTGACTTCTGAAAGCTACTTTAGTTGAGGCACAGTCTATAGTGGCAAAAGTAGATATTAAGGAAACACTATTAACCGCAAGATAAAATCCAAAGTCTTCCTGTAATAGTACATTAAAAAATAAATAAACAAGTTTATATAACAGTAAAATGAGTCCACTGGTGGCTTAGGGCTCTTCAGAAAAAAATTTTTTTGTAATCTTGGAATTTATTTGAAATTATTGGATAGTCCTGGTGTTCTATAATTATCTAAAGACTACCCACCAGTATCTGTTTTTAAATTTCTATGTATTATTAAGAATCCTCTGAAAATGAGAATTTTCTAACTATGCTGCTCAGTGTGCTTCATTCATGAAGTAAAGAATATTCAACTATCTCTACTGTCTCTTTTGTCTTTTCTCTTTAAAACCACAAAAATAACAGTCATCATTTATAATAACAGACTCTTCTGGATGGTTTATTTGCATTAACTCGTTTACTCTTCACAACAGTGTGGGGAGGACAGAGATTCTTAATCCCTTTATAGGTGAGGAAATAAGCTGTGACTTGTCTAATGTCCTATAACCAAGTAGCAAGGCTTAGATTCAAGCCTGATCAGTCTGACTCTAGAGTACTAAGCACAACAATGAAATCTTTTATTTGGCAATAATTTCATGAAGGTTTTAGCTTTTCTAAACAAACAAAAGCAGAGACACCATGGAGATTCGAACTTAAATACTATTTCCTTAGTGTTCTTTGATATAAATAGTAAGCAAAATGTGTTTTCCCTATACTCCGATTTTCCATCTTAATGATATTTTATGCTTTACATTTTACTTCAAAACTTTCTTAGAACAGAGAGTCTCTTCTAGGTATACTCGTAGTAATATTAATGTGTATCACTCACTGGCTGGATATTAAATGACATTAAGGAATAAATATTAAATTATTTTTGGTGAGATAATGGTCTTGTGGCTGTTTAAGAGTTCTAAGATTTAAGAATTTATACTAAAATAATTAAAGGGGAGGAAATGATATCATTCAGAAATTTGCTTCAAAATAAAATCAGTACAGGTAGTGGAGAAGGAGAGAGGTGAAAATGATTGCCATGAATTGATAATTGTGAAGCAGGGTGAGGGGAACATGGAGGGCATTTTTTTTATCTATTTGAAAATTTCCATAACAAGCTAAGAAGAAGGAGTAGGAGAAGGAGGAAAAGGAGAAAAAGGAAAGGATGAAGAGGAGGAAGAGGAGGAAGAAGGAGAAGACAACGACGATGATGACGACGATGATGGCAATGACGGGAAATAGTTACATCAAAGGGCATCATTATAATATAATAACATTACAGTTTAGTTCAAAGAACTGTAATAGACTTCCTAATATGGTCTAGATATGGACAATACAAGGATGGCTAAGACACAGATATATTTTGCAATCCAATTATACAATTACATGCTAGTAGGAAGGAAAGTGATAATAAATGATATTTCAAAACAATATGGGTAAAGATTTTGGAAAGTAACAGACTGATGAAGATTGACACAAACCCAGACAAAATGTGTTAGCTCTCAGAAGTTCTACAAGGAACTAATTAGAAGAATATTTGATGAGAAAGGAAACTGTTCATTTTTAAATTTTAAAGAAAAAGCACTTTAAGATTTTGTAATTAAAAATTAATTTTAATCAAAAGAGTTTAAAAACTACACATCAAAATGAGAAACTTAGTTATCTTTGGATAGTGAGAATATAAGTATTTAAAAATTATTTTTAGTTTTAAATAATATACATTTAACCTGTATTATTTTATAATAAAACTATATGTTTATAAATATCAAATTAATTTTATTTACAATGGGGTTTTTAATAATATGTTTTTGTTGTTAAGAAAAAAACAATAAATTTATGTTGGAGGAATTATAAATTTTTTATGCTTTGGGGAATGGGGAAAAAAAGCCACCAGAAAGTAGACAGAAAGATTAAAGTAAATTTTATAATTTTATTGGAGTGGTGAATATGGTATTAGGTCTTCCACAGACATTGGAGTTTTATTGCATTAAGCCTGCATTAAGCCAAAGAAGCCTAGAAAGTGAAACCTTCTTCCTCTCCAATTTGAATGCTACACATAATCAGATCAAATTAAGAGAAAGAGATTGGGGCGCCTGGGTAGCTCAGCTGGTGAAGTGTTCGACTTTGGCTCAGGTCATGATCTCATGGTCTGTGGGTTCAAGCCCTGCTTTAGGCTCTGTGCTGACAGCCAAGAGCCTGGAGCCTGCTTCAGAATCTGTGTCTCCCACTCTTTTTCTGCCTCTCCCCTGCTCATGCCTCTGTCTCTCTCTCTCTCTCTCTCTCAAAAATAACGTAAAACAAAGTTTTTAAAGAAAGAGAAAAGGGGCGCCTGGGTGGCTCAGTCGGTTGAGCATCTGACTTCAGCTCAGGTCATGCTTTGGGCTCTGTGCTGAAAGTTAGCTCAGAGCCTGGAGCCTGCTTCAAGTTCTGTATTTTCCTCTCTCTCTCTCTGATGCTCACATGGTCTCTCTCTCTCTCTCTCTCTCTCTCTCTCTCAGAAATAAATAAAAAGCATTAAAAAAATGAACAAGAAAGAGAAAAAATAGCAGTTATTTATTTTGTTGAAATATTTTAATCTTCAAGGAAAAAAGAATGAATTCAAAACATGTAAACATTGTCAGAAAGAATTTTTCAATGTCATAAACATGTTGATTTATTAGTGATACAAAATGTGTCTGAAGGTAGTTTTTAAAAATAGCAAATAGTGTGAAATAAATGATGGTCTTCATACAAGAGTGAAAATTCTAATATTATACTTCTTCATCCAAATTTGTAGCACCCTTTCATTGGTCAAATATACTTTTTCTAGCATATTTGTGTATTTGTAGTATAAAATAGTTCCAATGCATATGATGCCATTCCTACATTAACCAGGTTATTATCACCATTAATCAGTTATTTCTGTTTGAGTTCTGTCATCTTTCTTTCATTTTTAGAAATATATTTTCATTATTTCTTAAAATTTATCTTCCTCTTTCCCCTTCTGTTTTTGAGATTGCTAATGTCTGCTGATGGTACTTTAACTCTTTTGATTATCTCTTAACCTTTAGTTAGTTAAATAATATAGAGTTTCCTTTCCTCTATTCCTTTCCTGTTTTCTCTTTCCTTCTAGGAGGATTCATTACTCCCATCACACAACTCAACTTTATCATTCTGCAGTTCAATCAATTTCACTATTTATCCTACTCTTGTGTGCTTCACTTTAAGTTATTTTCACGTTCTATTTTTTTAATGTTTATTTATTTTTGAGATAGAGAGAGACAGAGCACAAGTCGGGGAGGGGCAGAGAGAGAGGGAGACGCAGAATCTGAAGCAGGCTCCAGGCTCTGAGCTGTCAGCACAGAGCCCAATGCGGGGCTCAAACCCACGAAACACGAAATCATGACCTGAGCTGAAATCAGATGTCAGACGTTTCACCAGCTGAGCCACCCAGGCACCCCATCACGTTCTATTTTTTTTAAGACACTGGAATAGAAATTTGGAAAGTATAACTATATTTTACTTTTCTAAATAAAAGAAACCATATTATAGTGTCTTAGATATAAATGTTAACTGTAGAAGCAGTTGATTGTGTCATTTCATCCTATTGTTTCACGAAGTGTTTTTAGAGCAGCAAGACAGGTGTTCTTGCAAGAAAAGTATATTTTTGTCTTTTTGTTAAAAGTACTCAGTTTGCGTAATATTTTGGTGCTTGAAAGATATTGTTTTTTTTCCATTAAAGAATAATATGGAAAGCATATTAAAATTGTGTTGGAATTTGCAGTCATTCCATTACCATGGAATTTATATGAGAGAATCAGCTTTCCAAATATACTTAAAAAAACAATGATGTTGTTTTCAACATTTTGCAAATCATTTTTTTTGTAATTAAAATTTTAGTTCAATTACCTGGCACTGTATGCAACAAAAAACAAATTGCAAGATATTTGTTGCCAAGTTGTGTTCTGCCACAAAGTGAACAGTTTCTTTCAGCCTTTGAGAAGATCAACACTTTTCTTAATCTCTACAGATAAGTAAGAAAATGATAGCATTTTATGAATATGTTACCCACAATTCTAAAATGCATTTCTTAAGATGAACTCTTACTAAATAGAACCTTAAAATTTCTTACTTCTTTCTTTTTAACTTCCTACATTATCTATTAATTGGAAAATAATACTTATCAAATATTCATTCACCCCACAAATGTTTTTGAGTGAATACTATATGTAAGGCATTGTTCTGAATACTGGGGTACAACTGTGAACAGACAGGTAAAATTCCCTACCTCTCATGGAGCCCACATTCTGGTGTAATGAGGCAGACAGTATATAATAAATGAGTGAAATAGATCATGTATCATTTGGTCACTGTCTTAGTCTGTTAGGGCTATTGTAACAAAACACCACTAACTCTGTGGCTTGTAAACAACAGAGACTTAGTGCTCCCAGTTTTGGAAGTTATAAAGTCCAAGATCTAGGCAAAGTGCCTTCCTGGTTCATAGCCAGCATCTCCTTGCCTTGTCTTCACATGGTAGATCTCTTTGCGGCCTCTTTTATAAAGGCATTTATCCCATGCAAGAGGACTCTGCCATTATGACTTAAGTATCTCCCAAAAGCCCCACCTTCTAATACTGCTACATAGGACATTAGGATTTCAACATGTGAATTTTGCAGAGATGCAAACATTAGGATCATAGCATTTACAAATGCTATGGAGAAAAAAGGGGGAAAAAAGAGAGTGTCAGAATAGGGCCTGGGAACAGGGGAGCTGCATAAATAAGGATTAGGAGAACATAAACTGGCTGTTACATGATCCCCCAACAACTGTGTCATTTAGTTAATCATTTGCCATTGTTCTGTATCATGCAGAAAAACCATATTTATATATGGCCATTTTTTTTATTGAATTAACTATAACAATCAACACTACAAATAAAAATTGTGTCCTCTGAGGTGCTTAGAGTAGATCTCGTCATTGTGATTTGATTAAAAAATGAGTGTTCTAATGTTTTTTTCATAAGCAAAAGGATGTTTTATGATTTAACAGCCTAAAACTGGGAAAAGTGCCCAATGGTAGTTCAATTAGGTTCCATTGTGGGAAAAAAGTCTTGACAAATAGTGGCTTAAACTAATGAGTATATCTCATCAATATAAATGAAGAAGGGACTTGGGTGATCTAGCTCCCGAACAGCAACCCAATGGTATCATGGACCCAGCTCCTTCTCTCTCTCCCTCTTTTTTCTTCCTTTTGTGTATGTAGCATCTTTCCTAAAGTCATCTCATGGTAAGCAAGTGGGAAAGGGTCAACTCAGTGGGTGAGGGGTGCTGACTGTACAGCTGACTCTAACTGGCTTGAGAGACTCAAACCGTGCACATTATAAGGAAAAGACTGGCCCTTGGCTGACTCCTGGGATATAATAACCTTTGAGCTTTTGAAATATCTGGCCTGATTAAGAGGGTCCCTGAAACCTTAGGCAAGCCAGATAACTTATGGTTACAATGCAATTTATTTCCCCTGGGGCCCTGGGCCACACAATCAGTTTGAGTTCTGTGGGTGCTGGAGACTGAGCAGCTGAAGTTAGTTGCAGGTTTGTGTGTTGCTGCCCTATCTGACTTACTTCTAGTAAAAACTTTGGACATTCAGGTGAGCATCTCTGGTTGGCAGCACTTAATACTTGTCATACCTCTTGAAGAGAATTAAAGGCTGTCTTTGAAACTCTGCTGGGAGAGGACACCAGGAGATTCATGTCTGGTTTCGGCTAGATTCCCCAATGGGTCTATCTTTTTCTTTTACTGTTTCTATTCTGTATCTTTTTGTTGCAATAAGCCATACCATGAGTATCACAGCTTTTCTGTGTCTTGCTAGTGCATCACTGAACTTGAGAATGGTTTGGGGTCACAGCAGGTGATTGTTGTTGCGTCTATGCTGCAGATGATAGGAAGGAGCCCATGACTTTCCAAATAAGGATAATTACTGAAAGTTGAACACAATACTTCTATTTATGTATTATTGGCTAAAATCTGGTTACAAGGTCACACTAGCTATAACCTTATAGTTTGGCAGCAGTGCGCTCATCCCAACATTGGATTCTTGTTACTAAAGTAAAAAGGGAGAGTGGATTGAAGAACAATGAGCAGTGTTTTCCACAAGTAGGAATAATTTGGCTTTTGCGAAGTATATACCTTTAATCTATTTGGATGTTTGCTTACTTTTTAAACTTTTACTTTTTCTATTTAATATTGTATAGTTTTAATTTAGAAGTAAAGTGATTTATTAATTACTTTTAAAATCATCATTGAAAGTTTGGTGTTTTAATATAGATTTTTCTGTCCTCCTTATGTGTTTTCTTATTTAATATATGCATGCTGTAAGCCTTATTCAGGCCCCTGTGCTAAATTAATGAGGCACTGCTAATGCAAGTAACTATATTTGATGAAGACAAAGTGTTTGGCAGGAATTTAGCTGGGTTTTTTTTTTTTTTAGTAGCACAGTGAAATCTTAGTTTTGCACTTGTCTACCTGTCTCTCTCAATCTCTCTCTCTCCCTCTCTCTCTCTCTTCCTATCAACTAATGGACCTGAATTTATGGCCACATTTCTTGGCAATTCAGGACTGTCCTTTTAAGTTTTCCTTAGAGATAATGCATTCTTTCTTTGGCCTTGATGCAGGTCCTGTGGTGCCTCATGTCACCTCTTTACTCTCCCTTACACACTCTGGATGTGCTATCTCTCCTTCTCCCCTTCCCTTTGTGAATCTCCTTCCTTGTTTTCCATCACTGTAGTATTAGGTTGACCACAATATTGGTCCGCTTAAAGGAAACTCTCTGAAAAGGAAGGAGGAGGTCTAAATCATTCTAGAGATAAGGGTGACCATGGTCTGTGTCATGTGACACCCTCCCCATAACCCAGATCTGCCTGCTCTAGGGTGAGCACTTGACCATGAGGTGATCTGATACATGAAAACTCTGCCCAAACAAGAATTGGCAAGGAAAATGTCTGTTTCTCCTGTGAATTTCAACTGAAAATATGGACCAGATTGGGTAGTTGAAGCAGAAGTTGAAAAAAAGAAAACATTCAGAGAAAGTGGTGGGACAGGAAAGCCAGTAGGAAATGAGCTAAAAGGTATGAGTGCTGTTGTTGACAGCTTGTGAAAGGAGAAAAAACAAAGACCAAAGCTGAATATCATGTAAACAGATAAACAGTAAACTCCTGCTTCCCAGGTAAAAAAATAAAAAATCCATTTCCTAGAACTCTGTCTGAGCCCCAAATTCTATTTCAGTCTCTGTGACATTCTATGCTCCAAGATTCCCATGAGAGTCCTGTGGCCCTTATGTGAACATGTCTATTTACAACAAATCTTTCATTACTTGAGGTACTCCTGTATGAGCCCAACTCATATCAGCTTTTACCAATTTTAGATGATTCTCTCTCTTTCCTCAAATGAGTATTCTTAGTTTGGAACTCTAATCCTCTCCTTTAGTTCTTCACAACTTAGTTCTCACACACCGTAGATCTTCACAGTTCTGCTCTTGGGAGAGTTCCCTTGTATGCTCAGCATGGGCATAAACTCTTTTCTTGTATATTTCTACAGGGACTCACAATTTATATTTATGTGTCAAAGCAAACCCTTCCTCGCTGCTGTTAAACATTTAAACCAACCCCTATCTTCTCTCAGCCATCCTTGGCCTCACATTTCTGTTGTAAGACACACTACCCGAAATGGAGAATATTTTCCACCTAATTCACAATCTCCTGGTAGAGTAGGACTGGTTCTCTCCCCTTCCATCTCTCTGTATAAATAGACAAGTTTATATAACTTCTACAAAACTATAGCTGTCATATGGTTTATGAGTTGGATCTTGGGAATTGCTAGAATGACTCACTGGACTAAATCATATGCAGAACACATTAACGAAATGTGTGTGTCAGAGGGTTTACATTTTCCTTTTTAAAAAGTTGTATGGTGACACTGTCCCTTAGCCAGTGGTTTTCAAAAATTCTTAAACAGTTGATCCATTTTTTCAAATGTGAATCCCAATATGTAAAATATGCAGAGTGGAGCTGTTCTGTTGGAAACAGGAATAGAAAGCCCGAAACTCCCCTTGTCAGTGCCTTATCCTGCCAAATCCCATTGGCTGCTCCCTAAGGTGCCTCATTAGAGCCCCACGGTTCTTAGGAAGGCAGTTTGAAAGCAATGCCCTGAATTTTGAGACCCATAAACACAGGCTATGTGGTATTAACTTGTGGAGGTGAATAGTTGGCCACTATCAAGGGTCAGACTTCTGAGCAGTCCTGAAGCCCTGAGTCAGACTCTCACACTCTAAGAGGAAGGTATTTCCTCTGAGAGGAAGGTATTTCCTCCTTGTCAAGCTCCTTCTTGTTCCTCACTTTTTTTTTTTTTTTTGGTATCTGATAAGACCATTCTCACAGCTTTATGGGTGATTCTGGCTGACCTTTCATTTGCTTTTTGAGGGAGTAGAGTAACTTGTTCCAAAGCATATCTGTGCTTTCCCCCCTAGCATACTGTACAATACTTAATAGTCTTCCCACATCCCCCTCCTAAGATACATGGCCCATGAGCCAAGGCTCTGCGCTTTTGGTTTCTATGATGTCAGATGCAATTAATTGAGGTACTAAGATGACTAGAGACGGTTGGTGCCCCACCTTTGCAGGCTACCTGGATTTCAGTGAGCCATTATCAAGTCTCTGATTTACTGTCCTGGCACACAGGACACTAGAATACTAGGATAAGTCCAGGTAGGAGATGCCCTGAAAAGATTGCCACAGCATTTAACTGTGTTGGCCAGAGCGAGAGCTGCATCATCACAGAGCTGGAATACTCAGGGGTCTGCCCTATTTTAGTATGATGATCTCCTTTTCTTTCCTGCTCTCATATACTTTCCTCTTTCTTTTTTTGTTATTTAAGCACAGTATAAATATCTCTTTCACAATTTAAAAGAGTGGCATGTGGCGCTCTCTATCTGAGTTCTCAACCCAGCTTTCATATCCTGATCCTCTCTGCTCTGTTTTCGTGGGAGGTGATAGTGTAGCAACACGAGTTACTTGGAGCAGCTGGTAAGGAATCCTCTGAAGATGAGTGACAGTGTGTGAGTTCTCCCTTCCTGGGTAACTTGGGAGAACAACCATGACTTATTTGTGTGATTGCTTAAAGGTCCAGGAGGGGTTAGGGGACATATTCAAGGGGGTAAGGTTATAGAATGATAAACTAATCTTGTTAGAAGAGGGACTTGGAGTGATAATGTGGTGACATAGTTTGCTGTGGAAGCAGGATGAAGTTATATAAGGGTTGAATTAGTATATATGTATCATCTCACTGAGCTCATGGTGATAACTCACACCACAAATAGTGGTAATCTTGGTTATTATTGTCATCATTTTTGTTTGTTTTTTAACATCAAGCTGTATCTGGGTTGACTCTAGATTGACAATATGAAGTTAGATCTTTGTGAAGACTAGTTAATTTTGTCTTTCATTCTGCAGGTACATAACCAGCATTGTTTCCCTAGTATATGTTATTATGCCTAGTATACTAATAGGTTTTCAAAAAAAAAAGTTTGTGGAATGACTGAGTTCCTAACCTTGGCATATTGTTTCCCAAGTGTATATTCTGGCATGTGGATGAATCTGTATACATCTATCATCATGAATGGAAAAGTAACACAGAACTGCTTACTCTAATTAGTATCATTTTAATTAAAGTTTGGATTTGCTAATGTCTAAAGTTTTGATGCCAGCTTTCATTTGTTTAGACTCCTCACTTATAGAGGGGACCTCATACTGCTGTAGGAAGCCTTGGGAGGGGAGTTACAGATGTTTTCAGTCTGTATTTATTAGGCATTGACAGCCACTTGAGGATGGCTCTTGGCAAAGGCAACGTTACTAGAACACAAAGGTTGTGCCACATGCAAAGCATTGTGCTTCCGCCTGCACTTTTTTGCTTTCTAACAGTTTGGAGCCAATAGCTTAGAACACTGTGGCTGTTAAAACTAGGTTTACACTTCAGTGAAAGGACAACTTTTATCAGATGATAAATTTTTATAGTTCCTGTTTACAGTGTGGTTGGCAAAGGAATAATTAAAATCTACAGCATATTCTTTTTTTCTCCATCTATTTTCTTTTAACCCAAGGGCACTTAAATACCCAACTAAATCAGCTATGGGAACAACAAGTTTTCTTTGTGCATTATAGATATTCTTGTACTTTCTTGGGAAAGTTACAGAATATTTCCACAGAAGAACTACCTTTTCTTGATGCCAGGGTTTATCAGGGCCCCACTGCCTGTGTTTTAACGGAAGCAGTGAGCCTTTAGGGGGTGGAGAACAATAAAAAAAACCATATCCTGTTGAGTTTTGCCTTGTGGTTGTAGTGGTAGAGGAATAGACATGTGTATAAGGAACTGTTTTGCAAACTGCACTAGGAAAGGGGACAAATTCGTTTGTTTAGTCATTTCAAATGCATCCTGAGCAGATATCCCCAATATATTCATAGTGCTTTAATTTTCTGCACACTTTGAATTTGATAACTCTGTTTGCCAGTTTTATATTTTGATTCAGGTATTCAGTTCAAAAATAGCATAACTTAGAAGTACATTCCATTTTTAAAAATTATAAAGCCGCATTCTACAAATCCTTATGCAATTATTAGGAAGGATAGGAGATGCCAAAGAAGAGCTGAATACGTCAACATCTGCAACACAAGCTTTGGGCATGAAATTATCCTGACTCATGCATAAACTTAGTTAAAGAGACTTAAAAGCCAAATTATATTATAATGGTTTGAGACTAGGGATTGAATGGTGTCAGGATTCTAATTTGTATGCTCTCACTAACCTTATTAGCCCACTAAATTAGATTTTATTTATATGATTCAAAAAGCTATGTGTGTAGTAAGATAATCTTTTGCATGATTCTCTCTTCTCAGCAAGAGAAAAGGAGGGAGAGAGAGAGAGAAAGAAAAAGAGAAGCAATCACCACTGGCTAATCTACAATTACTTGTTGAGAAACAGTTATGTGTCTAGACCAGAAATATGAGAGGAATAAAAGAAATGGAGTGGGCAGGCCTATTGTCTGGTAGAGATTCAAAGGGAAAAGATATTAAATGGTTTTGACTGGAGACTTATCACAAGTGCCATTTGATGGTGGCTCCTAGTTGTTGCTGTGCTCAGTCAGCCTCCATCAGTGCTACCCACCTGTCCCTAAACAAACATATCATGTTCAAATAAAGCCAGGCTCAGACCTAGAAAACCACAATGAAGGTATCATTAAGCTCCAAGTTCTGTCTCAACTTTTTATACACTTTTTAAAACTTTTAATGCTCTATTGATTTACTTATTTTGAGAGAAAAAAGCAAGCAAGTATGCATCTGTACTCAGGCAGAGGAGGGGAAGAAAGAGAGGGAGAGAGGGAATCCTAAGCAGGCTCCACACTGTCAGGGCAGAGCCAGATGCAGGGCTCAATCTCATGAATTATGAGATCATGACCTGAGCCAAAATCAAGAGTCAGACGCTCAACTGACTGAGCCACCCAGGTGTCCCACCTTATACATATTCTGGAGTACCTATAGAAAAGGCATAGAATGAGGCAATAGTTTCATGAAAAACACTTTCATATAGGATGAGAAATAGCACAGTAGTTTGACTTAAATCATTCAGACACCAAAAGTTGATAAATGTAGGAACAGGGCAGTGTCACTGGTCTTTCTGATTATTGTAGGTTGGTGGTGTGAGGCTCCTGGGGGACAACATTCTTGTTAACTTCTCACAAGAGGCACCATCAGGAATTACCACATTGACGCACCTTCAACGAGGTCGGAGAGCAAAAGTTTTTGCCTAGTAGAAACTAGAGCAAGAGAAGAAGGCATGGAAGGTGTTACAAGGTGTTGTGGCTCAGAGGAAAGTTTGTAGGTACATGCTATGTCTCACCTCTGGAGGCCTATGAAACACTAGGAGAGACTGACTTCCAGAAGTCTGGAGACTGGGCAGATGGGGATAAGAGCAGATTATTTGTATGGCTGTCACTTCTTTAATTATATAATTGTCAACATGACTCCCACCTGCATTGATAGGATTTAGTACTAGGGACGTTGAGTTTACACGTATTTAATTCTGATTAAAAACTAATGTTAATCGGGGCACCTGGGTGGCTTAGTCGGTTAAGTGTCCGACTTTCGCTTAGGTCATGATCTCGCAGTTCGAGGGTTCGGGCCCCGCATCGGGCTCTGTGCTGACTGCCAGCTCAGAGCCTGGAGCCTGTTTCAGTCTGTGACTCCCTCTCTCTCTGACCATCCCCTGCTCACGATGTCTCTCTCTCCTAGAAATAAATAAAACATTAAAAAAAAACATGAGTTTTTAAAAAAAAAAACTAATGTTAATCTATTTTTACTTTGACTTTTTGTTGCTTTAAGACTCATGAGAATTTACCTCTGTTTCTATTCACAGTCAATTCATTCTTTCATCTAGTCATTTACTCATTTAGATATTTAGATAACAAACATTTAATAAGTGCTCATAAGGAAGAAAAATAGTTTCTATATTCATAGTGGTGTTTTTGTTCTAGTCTCGAGTTAATAGCATTGACAATTACAATATTTTTATGTGTATAATGGAGTTATTTGCAGAGTAAAAATCTTGTGCAGAGTAGTAAGAGCTTAAATCACCTGGGCGGAGTCAGGTTACACCTCCCGCAAAAGGTGAAAACTGAGTCATAAAAGATTTGGTAGCTTCTAGAAGATGATGGGAGGGGAAACATCCCAGGAAGAAGCACCTGCAAATGCCTAAGAGATTTGTCGTGGAATGACAGGTGATTTTAATTACTTGAGTGCTTAGGGTAGGAGTGGAGGGATGAAAGATGTGGTGGGATTGATGTTCCGGACATGTAATGAAATGATCCTTTATGCACAAGTACAAAGATTATTATGGGAAACAATTGAAAAAGGGATAACAGAATTATATTTGTATCGGTGTGAATCACATTGATGACATTTTTCAAAAAAATTTTTTTAACGTTTATTTATCATGGAGAGACAGAGAGAGACAGCATGATCATGGGAGGGACAGAGAGAGAGGGAGACACAGAATCTGAAGCAGGCTCCAGGCTCTGAGCTGTCAGCACAGAGCCTGACTTGGGGCTCAAACTAACAAACCTTGAGATCATGACCTCGGCTGAAGTTGGATGCTCAACTGACTGAGCCACCCAGGCGTCCTTGACAGTTTTCAATACTATAAGTAATTACGTATGGGTATGCATTTGCAATCTGTATTTTAGTTGATCATTTCTCTATTTTTTTAGAGCACTGTCACTACTTTTCTTCTTCTTTTTTTCTTAATACCCAGTTCAATTTCACAAGAAACTGTCCCATAACACTTTAAAAATAGGATAAGAATCCTTGAGATGGATCCTAAGAGGGAATGTTAAGATGCCCTCATATGACAGCCAGTGTCATCTTCCAATTTAGAAGCGGCAGTGCTGTTTAAACTAGATACTAAAAATATATCTGGAATCAGCTGCTTGAGAAACATTTGGAAAAGCTATTCTCCACAGAGGAATGTCCTTCTCTATTGTTCCAACTGAGCATTTGGTTTCTAGGAGATCATCAAATAAAAGTCCAACTGCAGTTTTGCCTCTGGGCATAGCTTTCTTCTTCTTCTTCTTCTTCCAGTTCCCCCTTTTCCTCATTAGTAATGTAATTCTCTTGGGAATCCCTGCATAAAGAAAGACATCTGTTTCCATTTTCTTCTTCCTAGAGAGAGGAACAGGAACTCTTTACATCATTGAATAGATTAGTACCATGAGCATTAGTGCTTTCTCTGAGGCGTAGGCCCAAAGATCAGGGAGAATCAGAGACTCAGAAGACAGGATGCAAAGTGTTTTCCCCACATGTTAAGATGTTTTACTGCTACTGCCACTGTGTGAAGGGAATACATTCCTCTTTTTTTTTTTTACATTTTCTTTACCCTCCCTTTCTCCTTCCCTCTCTTCTTTCCTCTTTCTTCCTTTCTTTTTTTTAAATGTGTACAGTGAGCAAACAGATACAGAGGTATTCTATTTCTTCTGAAAGTGTGAACATACACATTTATATGCTAAATTAGAAAATTATAAATTTTGTTTTCTATAACATCTTATAAGTAAAATGTGTCTCAAATCGTTGTATAGCTCAGAAGAGAAATATAATTCTAAAATTGTAAAAAAATATATAGGGAGAGACAAGAGACTAATGCATGAAAAAGAAGAGATGGTATAGTTGCCTTTCAAGTACCATGGTTAATTCAGTTTTTTAGTAGTTCATTTTGGATGAAGTATAACTTATGAATTATGAGCATAGTAATAAGGGACTGATAAGTTAGTTTACTATAACAAATCAGTTATCTTCAAAAATATGCATAACTTCAGCTAGGTTAAGGTGGTTTCATCTTATGGCTTTTTTTTCCTGCAAATTTTTTAGTTCTATCAGCAAGCCTCACAGGAGTTCCCCTTGTGCTATATATCAGTATAACTCTTTTTTTTTAATTTTTTATTTTTTAATGTTTATTTATTTTGGAGAGAGAGAGAAACATAGTGCAAGTAAGGAAGGGGCAGAGAGAGAGAGAGAGAGAGAGACATAGAATCTGAAGCAGGGTCCAGGCTCTGAACTGTCACCACAGATCCTGACATGGGGCTCAAACTCACAAACCACAAGATCATGGCCTGAGCTAAAGTCAGATGCTTAACCGCCTTAGCCATCCAGATGTCCCTTATCCATCTAATTCGTATATTTCATTAATATTAGACAAGAAGTTTACCCCATTGTATGTTGCATGCATAACATTTAAATATTAAATATTTTAAAAATCTTAATATTTATTGTTTTCTAAAGAGAATGTTAATTTTTTTTTTATATTTTTATTTATTTCTAGGAGAGAGAGAGACAGCATGAGCAGGGGAGGGTCAGAGAGAGAGGGAGTCACAGACTGAAACAGGCTCCAGGCTCTGAGCTGGCAGTCAGCACAGAGCCCGACGCGGGGCTCGAACCCACGAACCGCGAGATCATGACCTAAGCGAAAGTCGGATGCCTAACCGACTAAGCCACCCAGGCGCCCCGAGAATGTTAATTTTTTAAAAGAGCATTTAGTTTGAAACTGATGGTTGAAAGCAACAGAGAAATCAACATATGTCAAAGGCATACTATGTGCCAGGCTCTGTGTATAGAATATATTATTTAAAGCTTACACAAATTCTAAATTAGCTGATGTTTTCTCCATTACATAGATAAAGATGCCCAGGCTGAGGGAGGGTGCGAGATTTAGACTTGTTTGTATAAATCAAAGTACTGGAGTTTTGAATAAAATTCAAATCTGCCTGGCTTCAAATCTATGCTCCTGGCAGAAATTACATAAAAAAAATTGAAGACTAATGACACTACTGAGTAAATTAAATGTTTTATGCCAGATTCAGATAAGATTTCACGCTCTCAGAATTTGTTTCCAAAATACGCTTATCCTAAAATATGATTCAGTTGCTGTTTTAAGTGGTCATTTCTTTAAGCTAAGGATTGTTTCATTTGCTAGTCTCCACCTTGCTGGGACTGCACACTGGTAACATATTAAAACTAGAAGCTAGAAGCATCTGATATAGAAGGATTTAAGAATATCTGAGTAGACTCTGGAAGAGGAAAGAAAACAGGATAACACTGTTAACCTTTATGGCTGGTGGAGTGTGTGACGAAATAGGCATTTCCTCCTTCCAAGTCCTAACTAACACACTTGCTGTTTGATTTACCAACTGCTATCTGACCAGGTACTCATTTACCTTTTAACTAAGGAAGGATTCTACCTGGGAGCTAAATGACTTTGGCAGATGGTTTCCATAACAGAAAAAACTAATCCATCCAGTGACTCAGGTGTGTATTTTTACTAGAAGTAGACGCATTCTCTGTTTTAAAGCCTTTATGTAAAATATGTAAAGTTACTCCTTGAATTCCAGGGGGTTCATTACTTAGAAAGATCGAAGACATTTTTACTTAAAATTCCGCCAAATAATACATTTCATGCAAAGCCCTTTATAAGAACATTCATATAAAGATAGGTAGATAGATAAATAGATAGATGATAGATAGATAGATAGATAGATAGATAGATAGATAGACAGACAGACAGATAGGTAGATAGATACAGGTCTTGGTTTCTTTATCTTGACAGTATTGACGTTTTGGCCTGGGTACTTCTTTGTTATGGGTTGCTATCCTGTTCATTATAGGATGTAGAACAGCATCTCCACACTACATAGATGTCAACAGCACCTCCCCCTTTAAGTTGTGACAACCAAAAATGTTTCCAGGTATTGTCACAAATCTCCTGAGGGACAACCACTTTTAGAACCACTGCCACAGTGGTTCAAACTTTGTTAGGGCTGTTTGGGATAGGAAAGAGAAAGACAGTCTTGAAGATATAGAAGGGAAGATAAGAGAGAAAAGTAAAGTAAATAAATAAAATTAGATGTGAGATGGTAGGATTATTCATAATATACCAAACTGTAAATAGTCAGTGTTCATCAACTGCCAGATGGAGAAACAAATTGTGGTACATCCATACATTGGAAATTTAGCCATAAATAGGAATGAACTACTACTGACTAATGCAAAATTATTGTGTATTTTTAATGAATTTGAAAACCACTATCTTAGTGAAAGAAATCAGAAACAAAGAAATATGTATCCTATCATTCCATTTAAATGGAGTTCTAGGACAGATAGAACTACAGTGGTAAGAAGCAGATGAATGCCGGAGGGTGGGCATGAAGAGAAAGAATTGACCTCAGAAAGGCATGAAGAAACTTTTGCGGTGATTAAAATGTACTGTATTTTGGCTGTAGTGGTGGTTTGATGACTGTGTACATTGCCAATATGTACGAAATGTATACTTAAAATGGGTTGACTTTATATATGTAAATTATACCTCAAGAAAGCTATTAAAAATAGATGTGAAGTAAAACGAAGAGAATATATATAGAGGACAGGATGAGGAAGACATTTTCAGATTTATCTTTGTAAATAGTCTGTGACAGTTGACCTCGAGGAAGTGGTTGTGGATGCCCAGGGCTGGAGGTGATTGGCAGGTCTGATTTTTCCCATGGGAAAATCCCATGGCAGTTCCTATTTTTACACAGCAGCTAGCTCCTAGTGGGGCCAGTCAGAGTTGTCTCAAAGATGATCTGGCAACCCCCCCAGATACTTGGGAGCTATCATCTAGGAACCCAGAGGCTCCTTTCGGAAACTATGAATAAGAGTGGAAGGTTTAATGCTGCTACTAAGTTTCAGCACTAACAATACAGAGTCAGACAGCAACATCTCCTCAGACTCTGAGATGCCAAGCCAACATTAGGAATGATGTTTTGGAATTTGCTCATTATCTAAGCAGATATTCAATGTTTCTTTCCTCCTCAACTTCTTAACATAAGAATCTTAAGACTTAATGCATGCTTAGCATAAATATTTTTTCCAGGAAGTGGTAACCAAATGGTAAGAAAAAAGCCAAAGAGAGATAGCTTCTGCCATGGAATCAGAAGAAGGAAGGAAACTTTCAAAAAAGAGGTTTAAAATTGACTTTAAAAAAAAAAAAAAGGCCTTAAAACTGGACAGTCAAACCCTGGCTTATTCATTCTCTAGCACAGTGACCTTGAATACGTTATTTTCCTTTCTGAATCAGTTTCTTAGTATAGAAAATGGGACAATGCATCTATTTATGAGAATACTAAAATACAGTATTAGTGTCCTAGGGTTGTTAACAAATTACAAAAGAAATTTTCAATTACGAAAGTAATTTGGTGGTTTAAAAGAAATGAAAATTTAGGGGCACCTGGGTGGCTCAGTTGGTTTAGCATCTGACTTCAGCTCAAGTCATGACCTTGTGGTTTGTGAGTTTGAGCCTTGTGTCGGGCTCTGTGCTGACTGTTCAGAGCCTGGACCCTGCTTTCGATTCTTTGTCTCTTTGCCCCTCCTCCACTCACACTCTGTCTCTCTTTTTCTCTCTCAAAAATAAATAAACATTAAAAAAAACAAGAAAAGAAAATTTAGGGGCACCTGGGTGGGTCAGTTAAGTGTCTGACTCTTAATCTTAGCTCAGGTCTTGATATCAGACTTGTAAGTTCAAACCCCACACTGGGCTCCATGTTGGGTGTGGAGCCTACTGAATAGAAAAGAAGAGAAGAGAAAAGGGAAAAGAAAAGAAAAAAAAAGGGAAGAAAGAAAGAGAAAGAAAAAAGAAAGAGAGGAAGGAAGGAAGGAAGGAAGGAAGGAAG
>NW_024082292.1:106777-117466 GCF_003009895.1 Hyaena hyaena
GAAAGAAAGAAAGAAAGAAAGAAAGAAAGAAAGAAAGAAAGAAAGAAAGAAAGAAAGAAAGAAAGAAGAAAGAAAGAAAGAAAGAAAAAGAAAGAAAGAGAAAGAAGTTATTCTCTTATAGTTCTGAAGGACAGAGTTCCCTCAAGCTGTTGTCAGGGCCACACTCACTCTGGACACTTTGGGAGAGAATCCCTCCTTGTCTCTTCCAGTTTCTGGTGACAGGAATCCTGTGGCTGCACCATTCTAATCTCTGTCTCTGTGTTCACATGACCTTCTCTTGTGTGTCTCTGTCTGATCTCCATCTACCTTTTCTTTTATAAGGACACCTGTCATTGTATTTAGGCCCTCCTTAGTCCAAGATGATCTTACTGCAAAGTCCTTAATTCTATCAGCAAAGACCCTTTTTCCAAATAAGGTCACATTCAGCGGTTCTGAGTAGACATATATTTTGGGTAGGGTGAAGGCACAATTCAACCCACTACAAGTACTTCTAGAGAGAGCACAGTGTCAGTTGAATACTTGGTAGCTATTTTGTTCATGATTTTATTTTTATAATTTCATAAGGGCTAAAGAAGTAACTTCTGTAACAGTTGTTCGAATGCCTCAAATTTCATGTAATTTTGTTCCTGTAGGCACAATAATGGATCAAGATAAATGATTTCTGAAATTAATGGAAGTTCTCTAATTAATAGCCCTTTTCCCAATACTGTGTTAGTGTTTCTCTTTGCCTTCTCCTAATTAAATACATAGCCTCAAATTCTCCCAGTAGGGGTGAGCATTAGGACCTACAGTCATTATTTTTAACTTATACATTATTTTAATAAAAAATATGTATTGAGCAACTATGATGGTAACAGTGAATTGGAAGGTAATACACGGTGTAAGATCTGATAATTTGGGAATTTACTCTTGCTCCATGCACTGGAAAGGGGCTAATCCATTCAGGATCTTTAAATACAATACCTTAATTACTTCTGTATTAAGCTATGAGGTACCTGTTTTAATACCACTCTCCACACCGACTCACTCAGAGGTGAAGTCACTCATGGTCACATAAGTAGTATCACTCAGTGGCTTGGCTAACTTAAGGGACACCTCTACATATGACACTATAATACACAAGATAAGTAAGCTCATCATCCCACCTCTCTTTCCAAATCAGAAACTTTAATTATGTGCCTCTAAAACGTAAGAGCTTTTGAAGTTATGATTTAAATGAATCTCTGACCTGCTACACAGGAGGATTCCGTGGAGTAGTTTAAACTGCAAAGCAGCTTTTCCTCGCCCTTCCATAGGTTTCATAACAATCTTTCGCCCCTCAATGTCCCTTTGTAGTGATGTACAGGCTTGGTGTGTCCTAATGATAACACAGCACAAGATCAAAACATGCAGAAGTAAAATAAATGGCGGATGAGGATCATCTGTTGTCCGTAGGCAGCGCGATGGCAGCAGCTCTGTCTGCTTTACTGCAGACTTGACAGGCATCACGCTCCCTGACGGGGAAGCTAGCCCGCCTCGGCAGCGGCTGCAAAAGCAGCTTCGGGTGATTAAATCTCTGTCTTTCTGTCAGGAAACCTCCTGTGATGTCTTTTCTCACAACTACTCATGTCTCATTACAAGCCCCCTTTCTTCTCCGAATCTTCGACTCTGGCTTTGCTAGGAAAAGTGCTCACGCGGCACGTCGTGCTTTCAGATCCCTTACCTTTATATTTTAGGTGACAGGCTGCTTTATGTGCTCATTAACGAGGAAGCTCCAAACAGAGGAAAACATCTCTGAAAATATTGAACCTTGCAATGCATTTCTAGTCTAAATATAAATGCTCGGGTTTTTTTTTTTCTCCCCAGTAGATTATGAATACACATCATTGCCCTGTTTTCACTGATGTTTTCTAAGCAAAGATTACATTTCAGTAAGTATATCTGGTGGATTTGTGTGATCTTTTAAATAACATGATATAAAAACATGAAATTTACCCACAGATTTAGAGAAGTGATCCGTCAGAAGCATAGATTTATATTCTTAGATAAATAACTGTTAAAATATAGTTATATATTCAGCTTGGTAATAACAATAGGTGTTTGGATGGAGCTGATTTGTGAAAAAATTTAAAAAAACCCAAATCAGGAAACTTTTGAATAACACTGAGCTGAGGATTAGCCCGAAACATCATCTGTATCACTCAGGAGTAGATATATTTATTTAAAGAAAAAAAGCCCCCCAAAAAGTCACAGGAGTTGACATATGCATCTCCCATTCCATCCTGTAGTTTGCCTTCATTTCTTTCTTGTTTTCACAGATAAATGGATGTGATGTTTTTATCAAATGAGTCAATTCAGGAATTAATGAAGTTACATGTCAAGTTATCCTAGAAAAAAGCTAGTATACAACTTTGGGTTAGGTTCCCTAGAAGCAGAGCTTGAGATGGAGATTCAGGTATATATATATATATTTTTTTTTAAGTGAAAATATATATATTTTTTAAGTGAAATATAGTTGACACACAATGTTACGTTAGCTTTCAGGGTACAACATAGTGATTTGGCAAGTCTATTTGTTATGATGTGCTCACCACAGTGTAGCTACCATCTGTCACCATACAATCCTATTACAATACCATTGACTGTGTTCCCTATGCTGAGGTGCATGTGTTTTATCGAAGGAGTGGTGGTGTTCAGGAAAACCCCCAAGGGAGTGAGAGAAGCAGACCATAAGGATATGGTCTCAGGTGAAGCTCAGAGCTGGGTTCAGGAACTTAAACTGTGACACAAGTAAACCTCCCCTTGAGGCAAGGAGGCTGGCTTATCATTATTCATTGCTGTGAGGTTGGGTGTGAGTCTGGATGGTGAGGTGGGGACATAACTTTCCTTAGCTCCCATCTGCTAAGGCCAATTCACTGGGGGCAGGTGCAGCTGTGAGCCATTAGGAACCAGCACTTATAGCGGCCCAGCAAAGGGGGTTTAGACTGGTATCCCACTATCCTCTATATATAACTTACTAGGGTTTATTGTACTAAAATAATGTGCGTGTGTGTGTGTGTGTGTGTGTGTGTGTGTGTGGTGCATATGCCAGAACTTGGCCAAAAAGGACCATACGTCTTCAACCATATTGGCTAAAATTTTGCCTTTTGGAATTTATTCTGTGAGCAAATGAACTCATCCCTGTTTAAAATGCTGGCACCATGGGATCATTAATACAAACATTTTACCTCACCTTGTATTAATTAATGGATTACTGTTCTTGTCAGAGATGGATAAATTTAGTTAAAAGAAATGGATGTGAATGACACATAAATAACTTGAACTTGAACTTAAGATACATGCATAAAAGATCATGTAGTGGGAGCTTTGGGCAGTCAGAGGGACAGGAAACTTGGCCAAACAATAGTGGCAGCCTCATTGCTTTGGGTCAGGCTGTCCTGAGTGTGGCTATGTAAAAATACCTGCACAGTCATCACAAAGTCATAGATCAGTTTGTAGCTTATTAGTTACAGTTTTTAATTCCACAGAGCTCTTATTACATGCAATTAATCAAGACTACATTATTAGCAAAGGTGTTTAGCAAACATAGATTGGAGGAAGTAGAAAAGCTAAACTTCATGATCAAGTATGTGGATCTTATGGATCAGAAGAAGTTCAAGGTTGGAATAGGGGATCGGCCTGCCTGCATTCCAACCAGTGCACATATAGATTAGTTAGGCTACGTATAGTTTGTGTGAGCTGTAAATAAAGCATCTACAACTGTGTATCACTATAGCTGTGTTTCACTTCCTATAATAAACTTTCAGAAATGATAAAAGAAAACATGTGAAACATTCCATAATAGTAATCTTACAAATAAAGAGTAGTACCCTTGCTAAAAATAATAAATAAAAAGTAGTATATGTTAATTGTTTGATATTTAGGTTGGTTCCAATTTTTATTAGTATTGTTAAATAATAATGCAATAAACATGCCTACAGCAAACATTCCCCTTTATTTCTGATAATTCTATCCTCTTTGCCTAAAGGTATATCAATCATTTTTTATTTTCTGAGAAAAAGTTACAATGAAAAGAACCATACCTAAATATTAGCTGTGTTTCTGATGGAATTTGTCTGTTACTGGTGCATGTGAGTATGTTTGTGGTATTAAATTCAGAAATAAAGTGAATTGGGCAGTTTTCCTTAATTTTCAAGCCTCCAGCTGTTATTACAGTTTTTAAAATTTTTCTGCTTCAGAGATTTAAAAGAGCTTGTTTAAATTATTGTGATATTAGTAGAAACTTTATTTGGAAGTAACCTTTTAAGACACACATTTCAGTTTCTTTCATGATTTGTTTTTCAATTATCTAGATTTCCTACTTAGATCAATTTTAGAACTTATATCTTTCCTACCAAAGTATCTATTATATTAGAATTTTCAAGTTTGCTATGATATAACTGTATATTATGTTCTTATAAATCATAAACAACAAATCTGTAACAAAAATCAAACTCAATTGTATCATCTATCCTCTCTCCCATTCTTCACTTTGTTTATTCTTTCTTTCTCTATTTCTCTCTCTCTCAATTTCTTTTGTTCCTTCTGCATTGATGATTTCAGGATTAAAACAAAATTAATGTTCAGATAAAAAAATTACTGGGTTAGATTCAAGTTTTACCCTTCTTATATCACTAAAGTTTCCTGAAATCCAGTGCACCTTTTTGGCTTGAAGAATCTGAATTTTCTTCAGGTTAGAAAAAATTCATTCTATTAAGTAACTGCATATTTATACTTCCATTGGCACATCTGTAATTTCTAGTTTAGAATAATTTCTTATGTTTGTTCTTGGCTTTTCTCTCTGCATTCTGTGAAGGAAGTTTTGTTTTCCTCTTTCTCATTAGCAATTCAATTTTAGGTTGTGTTTTTGTTTTCACAGCCTTCAATGAACAGTTAAATTGCCATTGAATTTTAAATTCCCTGTTTCTTTTTCATGAATTCTACTTTTATCTATGATTTATTCTTATATTATCTTAAAGCTAAGCCCATTGAATTTTATCTTGCTTTTAAAAATGTCAAGAATGTCAAACAGATTTTTGTTATTTAAAAATGTTTTTTTCATACTTTTCTTGAAGAAAGTCATTTTCATAGACGTGATCTTCATTTCCATCTGTGTTGTTAGGGCTATGTTGCTTATTTTTGTGCTGTAGTATTTTTTTGTATTCCTTATTTTCTCCCCTATTACTCATCCTGGGAGAGCTGCTTAGATCTAACATTAATGAATGGCTTTGGGAAGGCTGATGATATGTCTGTCCTTTGACCTCCAAATAATAGCTTGGTTAATAGAAGCATCACCTTCTGGAGGTAATTCTGAAAATCAGGTTGGTAGCCTCTTCTCTGTTTAATATTCAGTGCTTAGTGGACATTTGTCTAGTCTGAATCTAATATGTTGACACTGGATTGTCTCCTCTTACCAATTTTGGGGTTCTCTCACTTGTTTAAGAGTTAGGGATATGGGCTCCTGAGTGGCTCAGTCAGTTAAGCATCAGACTTCTGCTCAGGTCCTGATCTCACAGTTCATGGGTTCGAGTCCCTTGTCGGGCTCTGTGCTGACAATTAGCTGAGAGCCTGGAGCCTGTCTTCAGATTCTGTATCTCTCTCTCACTCTGACCCTCCCCTGCTCACGCTATCTCTCTCTCTCTCAAAAATAAATAAAATATTAAAAAAATAAAAATAAATTTAAAAAAAGAGTTAGGGATAGCACATGGCTGAGTTCTCCAGCCATTCTGCTCTCAGGGTTTGTTCATTCTTTGCCCCTGTTTATAATACCTTTCCAATGGAATTCCGCTTTCAGATTGTTCAAATGTTTTAACATTTATTTACTGAAGGAAGTTTTCTTCTACTATTGTCTGAAACTTTGACAGGTGCTGAATTAATTCACAGAGCTGCCATAATGAAGTTCCACAAACAAGGAGGCTTAGGACAACAGAAGTATATTGTCTTACAGTCTGGAGGCCAGAAGTCCAAAGGCAGGGTGTGGGTTAGGACCAGGCTCCCTCTGGAACCTGTAGAGGAATCCTTCCTTTACTCTTTCTGACAGTCCTCAGCATTCATTGGCTTGTAGATGCATCACTCCAATCTCTGCTTCTGTCATCACGTGATCACTGATCCTGTGTCTCTGTCTACATGGGATTATCTTCTTCTTATAAGGAAAGGGCACTACTCTTATTGGATTAGGACCCATCCTAGTGACTTCTTTATAACTTGAATACATCTACAAAGATCGTGTTTCCAACTAAAACCACATTCACAAGTACCAGGGGTTAGTACTTCAACATACCATTTTTGGGCACACAATTCAACCCTTAAGATGTCCCATAAGGTTTCCTTGTTTTCTGAGGCAATAGAAAGTACCATGCCATTTTTGCATTATAAAACCCAGTTTTGATGTAAAAAATAGAATGTCCAGTTCATAACAAAAGTAAGGCCTGTAGGGGCATCTAAGTGGTTCAGTTGGTTAAGCATCTATCTCTTGATTTAGGCTCAGGTCATGATCTCACAGTCATGAGATCAAGCCCTGCCCTGGATTCAGCATGGAGCCCGCTTGGATTCTCTCTCTTTCTCTCTGTCTCGCTCTCTCTCTCTCTCTCTCTGCCCTTTCCCCTGCTTGTGCTACACACACACACACACACACACATTTAAAGTAGGGCCTGTAGATTTTTTGCCCTCCATAGAAAAGTATACAGTCGATTTCTTTTCTCTTTATTGCTAGGCATCTCTCCTGTTTGCAAGCTGCTGTTTCTAATCTCCTGGGTTTGGAATGGACAAGGAAAAGGTAAAAGAGGGATGAATGTTCTTATTTTACTAGGATGAGTTATAAACTGCCGTTATTCTCTCTATGCCTACATGATACTTTAAATTTATCTTTCACGGCATCTTTAGAGGCTCTTCTGGGGAACTTTTTGACTATAAATCCTGTGATATCTCTTCTTTGTATACTGTTTCTCTGGCTGTTTGCTCCCTCCTTTGCTCCTGGTTTGCCAGCAGTGACTCCAAGCAGGTAGTCCCTGCTGGACACTGTTTGCCCTCCCATACTGGCAGTTTTATTGGGAAAGAGGCTTATCTCATTTTGGCTTTCTGTAAAGCATGGTGCACATCTGGTTCTTGGGAAGTACTAAAGTATGTTATGTTCCCTCTGAAAAGGTCAGCTACTTCTCTTCAGAGGAATGAAGTAGCTAGCCAGTCTCTTCTCAGTTAAAATTTCTCAGTTAGTTCAGTTCTATGTGCTTCTAAACTACCAAGAGCACATACCTACTTCCCATTATTGTAGCCTCTCTTAATATACTTTAGGTGAAGAGGTGACAAAAATTCCCTCCTTCACCAAACTCTGGTCAGGTCCTCTGAGCCTTCTTCTTAAGTAGGCCTCAATCTTGGCCTATAAAGACTTGCATAAACACTATCATAATTTCTAACAGCTCAAGGGCTACATCTTTAGGATGACCCTACTCACCTTTAAAGTGCCTGTCTGAGGGAAGTTGAGGCCACTGAAAGAATTTTCTGTTTGTTGCTGACAACACCTAAAGATATGGGTCCTGTCTCTCAATCTCTGTTGAAAGGCGGGAGCTGAACTTCCATAAACTCTAGTTACCAAATCCAGGTGGATTTCATATGAATCTATACCTCCCCTTCATGCTTTTTTGTTATTTTTTATTTCCCTGACTTTGAGTCTGTGTTCTTTCTCCCTAGTCTTTCATTCTCCCTTTAAAATACTCAGTTACCTCTGTACAAATGGAAGTTGAGTTCATTTCATGGTGGACTTTCCTATTGCAATAGATATTACTGATTAAAAAACTGTCCTTACCGCTTTAACTAGTATCAAGCTTTAATTATCTCTGACAGAAAGGAGCAACTTTTTCCTCTGCTTTTCTTCAGAAGCTGAGATGTATAGTACTCTAAAATCTTTTTTTTTTTTTTCAAAATTTATTCCCACTCATAGTTCTCTTGAATCTCCATGCTTTTATATACTTGGTTAGGTGAGAGACTTGTTTAAAGGGCCCAAGAATCATATACCTGGTTAGTATAGTTTGTATTCTTCCAGAAGCGGACCCTGAGATAAAGATTGTATGCAAGTAGTTTATTTGGAAAGAGTAGAAAACATCAGCGGGGATGGGGAATTAGGAAAGTGAGAAAGGAAAGTCTCTAGAAAGAAGATAGACTATTAAAACAGCTACCATGATAGAGAATTTAAGCTTAATCACACAGGGAAACTCTGAGAAATTGTGTAAAATGCATACCTCTGAATTTTCCTGACAGTGGGGTAAGAAAGTATATTTTTGTACCAAAGTTGGTTGAAGAATGCTTCTTTCTAGTGAGAGAGAAAGAAAAAAGGTGTTAATTTCCTGATACTTCCAGCCTGCTGCACCTGTGAGCAGAGCTCCTCTGTAGAGATCCTAGAATCAGCCTTCAAACCACAGATGCAGATCATGGCACTTGAAAAATCTCCAGAAAACACTAAATAAAAAGACTCAAAGGATGTGGGTGAGGGTACTGACATTATTTGCTGCAGTCCATGACTTGCATGTTTACATTCCATTTGTGTCAAGGTAGTGGCTGGTAACAAGTTCTTAAAGAAAAAAGACTTGCAATGCAGAGATTGAGTGTCTAAGATAGAAGTTTTAGTGTCTGCTACTCCCTTTGGTCCTCCTTTCTCCCTTTTTTGTTCAGTTCCAGTGGCTGTTTCTACTTTTCCACTTCATCTCCAACTGCTTTGGGAGGGTGGGTCCCATACTCCTCCCCCCCACCCAACCTCACGCTCCTCAGCTTCTCTCTCCCCCGGTTCACCTCTCTGTGTCATGTACCTGCTGAATTCTGTGGTTCAGCTTGTGCAGATTGTTGTGTTAATCCTCCAATCCATTTTCTAGGTGTGCAGGATGCATGTTGGTTTAGTGTTGATCTGGCTGCATTTCAGGGACATGAGATGCGAAAAAATCTTCCATACTGTTCCACCATCATATGAAACTGCTGAACCCACTTTGCCTAGAAACAAGGAAACTCAGAAGTATGGGAATTTATACCCACATGGGGGCTACTCTTAACTAATGATTGAGGTTTAAGGATGTAACTCAATGTTCTCTTACCCTTACTAAGTAGTACTGTGAAATGTCACACACATCTCCTTTGGGTTGGCAAGTTTCTTTCCATTCACTGGTTTTTGATTGATATTGTGCTGTTTGGGCTTCCTCCCTGCCCAGTCCCATTTCACCTACTTGCCTACTAGTTTTTCCTAGGAACATCTCCTGTATGAATAATGTTTCATAAGAATCCTTGTCTCAGTGTCCGCTTCTGAAGAAACCAGACCTAGACCTTCATCCGGAGTGCTTGGAGCCTCCGGTTACATCCCCTTGTCAGGGTGTGTGTGAGACATTTGCGCAATTAGGGTTTAGAAGCACCAAGGAAACCCGTACAACTCCTGAATTCCAGAAACACTCATTCCTGCAGCACTCTGAAACAATAGCACCACCCTCTCATGACAACCAAAGTTAATTTCCCTTGTCAATGTAGTATATCTGGTTTTTAACCTACTGGTCTACTGGCATATAAAGCTCCAAATGATCAGATAGGAGCCTAGCCCTCAGTCTAGTTTAGTGGATACCTTAGTATGCTCTCTGCTAGTACCACTTCTAAAGTGGGTAACTGAGTAATAGTGAGAAGTGTCACTTCTTTCGGGGATATAACATTATATTATGGATATTAGTTTAAAGGATGTATATCATATTTAATGACAATGTCCCAACATTGCATGATATAATCTCCAAACTAATGCTTTAGTTGACCATTTTCTGAGACCATTCTAAAGTTCTAGGAGGCAGCTGAGTTTGGAATATGTGATAAGTTGGAGGAACAGTGAATCTATAATCATGGACTCATAGTGTCACCTTTTCAAAATTTTTACTTGAAAAAAATTTTTAATGTTTTATTTATTTTTGAGAGAGAGTCATTTGGGGAGAGGCAGAGAGAGAGGGAGACAGAGCAGGCTCCACAAACAAGCAGGCTTGAGCCTACAAACTGTGAGATCATGACCTGAAGCGAAACTAAGAGTTAGACGTTTAACTGACTACTCACCCAGGTGCCCCCATAATGACACCTTTTTAGATGAAGAAGTGGATCCTTGTTCAGGGATGATATATGTAGGATCCTGTGATGATGAATCAGATGGTAGCAGAGCCCTTAAAATGCCTGAAATAAGTCAAGTTAACTGCCAGCAGGAAAGCCAAACCCAAATCTCTCTTCAAAGTACTGTCCTGTAGTACTTTCTGCAATGATAGTAATGTTCCACATTGGTGTTGTCTAATATGATACCCACAGGCCATATGTGGCTATTGACACTTGAAATGTGGCTGGTATGACTTAAAAATTCCAATTTGAATTGTATTTTATTTTAATGTAGTTAAATTTAAAATCAAATGGTTACATGTAGTTAGTGTCTATAAATTGCAGAGCACAGAAATACGTCAGTGGATTTAAACATTTTCTTAGTACCTCTTATAAAGTAGTTTTGAAAATTTATTTACTCTCATACCTATTTTATTTAATTATTTATTATTTATTTATTTAATTTTGTTTATTTACTTACTTATTTTTATTATTATTTTTTTACAAATAGTTTATTCTCAAGTTGGTTTCCATATAACACCCAGTGCTCATCCCCACAAGTGCCCTCCTCCATGCCCA
>NW_024082292.1:120737-191971 GCF_003009895.1 Hyaena hyaena
TTGCGCTTTTTCTAATTTCTTGAAATAGGGCTGGAGTGCAATGTACTTTCCTCTTAGGACTGTCTTTGCTGCATCCCATAGAGTTTGGATTGTTGTATTTTCATTTTCGGTTGTTTCCATATATTTTTAAATTCTTCTCTAATTGCCTGATTGGCCCATTCATTCTTTAGAAGGGTGTTCTTTAGCCTACATGCTTTTGGAGGTTTTCCAGACTTCTTCCTGTGATTGATTTCAAGTTTCAAAGCATTATGATCTGACAGTGTGCATGGTATGATCTCAATTCTTTTATATTTATTGAGGGCTGCTTTCTGTCCCAGTATGTGATCTATCTTGGAGAATGTGCCATGCGCACTTGAGAAGAAAGTAAATTCCCTGGCCTCAGGATGTAGAGTTCTGAATATATCTGTCAGATCCATCTGGTCCAATGTGTCATTCAAGTCTATTGTTTCTTTAGTGATTTTCTGTCTAGTTGATCTATCCATTGCTGTAACTGGAGTATTAAAGTCCCCTACTATTAGCACATTCTTATCTATAAGCTTGTTTCTGTTTGTGATTAATTGTTTTAAATATTTAGGTGCTCCCATATTCGGTGTGTAGACATTTATAATTGTTAGTTCTTCCTGATGGATAGACCCTGTAATTATTATATAATGCCCTTCTTCATCCCTTGTTATTGTCTTTAATTTAAAGTCCAATTTGTCTGATATAAGTATATCTACTCCAGCTTTCTTTTGACTTCCCGTAGCATGATAGATATTTCTCCATCCCCTTACTTTCAATCTGAAGGTATCTTCCAGTCAAAAATGCATTTATTGTTGACAGCAAATAGATGGATTTTGTTTTTTTATCCATTCTTCTTCTCTATGTCTTTTGATTGGAGCATTCAGCCCATTTACATTCAGTGTCATTATTGAAATATGTGGGTTTAGAGTCATTGTATCCTTTGTGGGATTCATGCTTGTGGTGGTGTCTCTGGTATCTTGCATTCCTTGCAACACTTCCTTCAGGGAGTCCCCGTCAGGATTTCTTATAAGACTGGTTTCATGGTGACAAATTCAATTTTTGTTTATTTGGAAAGACTTTTATCTCTCCTTCTATTCTTAATGACAGGCTTGCTGGATAGAGGATTCTTGGCTGCAAATTTTTTCCATTCATCACATTGAAGATCTCCTGCCATTCCTTTCTGGCCTACCAAGTTTCATTAGATAGGTCTGTCACCACTCTGATAGTTTCCCTTTTTATGTTAGGGCCCTTTTTTCCCTAGCTGCTTTCAAAATTGTCTCTTTGTCCTTATATTTTGCCAGTTTCACTATGATATGTCATGCAGTTGATCGATTCAAGTTACATCTGAAGGGAGTTCTCTGTGCCTCTTGAATTTCAACTTCTACTTCCCTCTTCTCCAGGTTGGGGAGCTTCTCTGCTATAATTTGTTCCAGGACCTCTTCAGCACCTTGCCCTCTCTCTTCCTCTTCTGGAATTCCTATGATACGGATATTGTTCGTTTGATTGTATCGCTGAGCTCTTGAACTCTTCTTTCATGTTCCTGGATCAGTTTATCTCTCTTTTTCTCAGTTTCTCCTTTGTCTAGAATAGTGTCTTCTAAATCACTTATTCTCCTTTCTGCCTCTTCAGTCCGTGCATTGGATGCCTCCAGTTTATTATGTATCTCATTTATCCCATTTTTTAATTCACCATAATTATTTTTAAGCTCTATATTGTTTGTAACCATAGTTTCTCTGATGTTCTCCATGCTTTTATCAGGCCGGCAATTAATTTTATGGTTATTGTTCTAAATTCTTGTTCAGTTTTGTTGCTTATATCTGTTTTGAGCAGATCTCTAGCTGTCATTTCTTCCTGGAGTTTCTTTGGAGGAGAGTTCTTCTGTTTCATCATTTTGGTTAGCTTTCTATCTCTTGTTAATTTTAAAAGCTTGTTGTACACACGGCCCCTGCGAGTTCTGCTGTTTTAGAGAGGGCTCTTTTGACTGTTCAGGGCCTGTCTGTTCAGGAAGTGTTCTTTGGATGGTGTCTCTTGGTTTCTCTTGTTGAGTGTTTGGTTATTTTGTTTCCCTACTGGTAGTGGTATTTGGGACTATCCACCATGTGTAGTTTGGCTTCTTTCTTGAGGCAGCCCTGGAAAAAGAAAACAGACAACCACAGAGGGAACACAGGTACACAAACGCACAGACAAAACCAATAAACACGCAAACCCAGGCTCAGGTAAAAACAGCTACAACAACAACAAAACAGCTATCTGGAGGGGATGGGTGTGGTTTGGTGTAGGCAGGTCTTGTCTCCACTGTGTCTGCTGGCCTCCCTGAGGCCCCTACTTGGTGGTTGTGGGGAGAAGAATGGCATCACCCCAGTCCCTTCTCAACCAAGCGTTGCAAATCACTTCTTCGGTCCGATTTCCCTGTGCTGAGGATGTAGCCAAGGTGGGCTGAGTTCTATGCCCCACACTCCGCCTGTTTCAAGGTCCCAGTCCCTGGACTTTGTTATACTACCCTGAACAGTCCCACAGGTCGCTGCTTCCCTGTTGCCTGGGGGTTGAGTGGGGGTGTGGGGGAAGTGTCACAGCCTCAGATCCGCCAGGGTCAAGCAGGGATACAACCTGAGTGCGTTAGGGGAACGTAGCAACTTCAGGTCCATAGAGTCCACGTCCTGCAACGCACCACTGCCGCTTCACCAGGTCGCCACTGCCGCCGCTGCCACTTCAGCGGACGCCAGGACCGCCCCGCAGGCGTTGCTGCCGGTTTACCAGGCTGCTGCCTTGCGTGGTGCAGCGCGCACAGCAGTTCAGTTTTACCTGGCGCCTTCTGGGACAAGGGCACCTAGTTTAAAGTCAGCACCCCAGCCAGAGCTAAAAAAACACTGTCTTTCCAAGCCCAGGTTTTTTCTCTTCTCCAGGGACGGTTCTATGAGCAATCTCAGCTTTTCTTTCCTTTCCCCTGGACTCGTGGCAGCCCACCACCACTCGCCGGTTTATCACTCACTGCAGCTGCATGCAAGCCGGGTTCCCTCCCTTCCCTCCATATCTCTGGGTCCAGTCCCGCTTTTATCTTCCCCAGTTCACACTCACGCACTTATGAGGTTTCCTTCCCAGTGTACTCTGTCTCTTACTCTTCCCAAACTCCTGTGGCTCAGTGTCCTCCGACTTCAGGCCTTCTCTGTTTGAGAGATGGGTGCAGGCAAAATGTACAGAGCTCCTTACTTCTCTGCCATCTTGCCTCCAACCCATTTATTTTTGAGAGACAGAGAGAGATAGAGCATGAACAGGGAAGGGACACAGAAAGAGAGACATCAATGTTTTATAGTTTTCAGCATACAAATCTTTTGCCTCCTGAGTTAAGCTTAATCTTAAGTATTTTATTCTTTTTTGATGCTATTATAAATGGGATAGGTTTTCTAATTTCCTCTTCAGATAATTTATTATTAGTGTATAGAATTGCGACTGATTTTTGTAGATTTTTGTGTCCTGTAATAATAATGAGTTTATCTGATGAGAGATTATTTTCTAAAATATATAAGGGAATTCTACATCTTAACAGCAAAACAAACAAACAAAACTAATAAGTTGATTTTAGAAATGGGCTAAGAATTTGGATCGACATTTTTCCAAAAGACATACAAATGGCCAATAAGAATAGAAATGATGCTGGGCATCATTAATCATCAGGAAAATGCAAATCAAAACCATAATGATATCATTTCACATCTGTTAGGATGGCTATTATATAAAAAACAACAACAACAACTAAAGAAGCCAAGTGTTGACAAAAATGTGCAGAAATTGGAACCCCTGTATGCTGTTGGTAGGGATGGTGCAGCTGCTATGGAAAACAATATGGAGGCTTCTCAAAAAAGTAAAAATAGATCTACCAGATGATCCAGCAATCCTGCTTTTAGGCATTTATCTAAAGGAACTGAAATCATGTTAGCACGTCTATATTTATTGTAGCATTATTCATAATAGTCAAAATGTAGAAACAATTAAATGTTCATTGACAGATGAATGGTAAAGTACACACCTACCATATTTTGAAATATTATTCAACCTTTAAAAAGAAGGAAATACTTCCATTAACAACAATATCGGTGAACCTTGAGGATATTGTGTGAAGGGAAATAAGCCCCATCACCAAAGGATAAATAGTTCATGATTCCACTTATATGAGGTAAATAAAATAGTCACATTCATAGAATCAAAGAAGGGAATGTTCACGCAGCACACTGCATAGAGTTGAAGAAGCCGCCCTCTGCAGGATCCAGGTGCTAAAAAACAAAATCACAACTTGGAGGAGCTCAGTGCTTAAGGGAGCTGTTAATCAATGGATATAAAATTTCAGTTATGAAATATGAATAAGTTCTAGAGATTTGCTGTATAACATTAGCTTATAGATAACAATACTGTATTGCATACTTCAAAAAATCTGTTAAGAGGATAGATTTCATGTTAAGTGTTCTTATCACAATAAGAACAATAAAAATGAAAAGAACATTTCTCATAATGAAAGAAAAACTGAATAGACAGATTCAAAACATTCACTGCATTTCAGTGACTAAAAAACATTAATAAAGATAAAAAAAAGACAGATTACCCAGCACACTCACTGATTTTCAAGTTTAAAGAAGGAAATTTGCAAGCATCCAGGGAAAAGAAACAGAAGGCCATTTAAAAGGGAAAATAGGAAGATGACTTTAGAATTCTCAGCAACTTTAGATGACATATGACAACAGAGAAGCCTCTAAAATATATAAAAAATAAATAAATATAATCCAACATTTCTATAATCAGCTGACTTTTCATCCACCGTAAACATAAAATGAAGTTGAAGTTGACAGTCCAAAGTTCAAGAAGTAAAGCATTTACCTACTCACTGGTAAAATGTATACTGGTAAATAACTTCCATTTAACCAGAATTATACCCAATTAATCACAGAAAATAAACACAAACTATAATACAAAAGGTATATTTTTTAAAACAAAGATGCTTAATAAGAATAATAATTTAATTCTAAAGACAAAGCAAAGAATTTTTAACTATAACAGAATTTGGAGTAACAGGGAATTAGCTAATAAGAAGTTTAAAAAAAACCCAAACATTATAAAATGAATGAATATCAGATATAATGAGTATCATCTCCTATCTCTGAGGCTAATAAAGAATACTCAGGGAAGAATTAACACCCACTATCCCACCCATCTTGGGCTGAGAACCATACTTCTTTGCAGAGGGCAGGGCAGGGCTCACTGAATGGTAGAGAAATCACTGAGTCGCTGCAGCTGGTGAGACTTGCTGGAATCTGTCTAGGGTTCTGTGGAAGCCATTCAAGGGGACATGCTATGTCTCAGGACGTGCTAAAAATTAACTGGAGGAGAAGTGAGTTAAGGCTAACTGCTGGCCACTGCACGCAGCATACCGCACTGAGTTGAAGAAGTTGCCCTCTGTAGGAGCCAGGTGCTAACACAACAACAACAACAACAACAACAACAACAACAACACCCATACCTTACAGGAGCCCAGTGCCTGAGAAATAGTGGTCTGAAGGAACTCAGCATCAGAAAAATGACACTCTGCAAAAACCAGAAGCCGAGAAAGTTGCACCCTGTAGGACACACCACTGGAGAAATCATACTCGGCAGGAGCTGAGTGCTGATGGGCGGATGGATTCACAGACGGAATCATTGCATCAGAAGCTTGTCTACCAGTAGAGCAGCATAACACCAAGCAGAGGCAGTGCCCATGTCAGAAGGAAACAGTGATGTCACAAGTGGGGCCTGGGATCATGATCTTACTGAGGGACTGCATGTTCTGGGCATGCAGTGGGACAGAGAGACACTGGATGTCCCCATGGACATCAACTATAAAGTAGGAGTAAGGAAAACCTCCAGAGAGCAGTACACTGGAACTGGGAAGAAAAGCCTCTTCCTTTTGCAATATTCCTCCTGCTGCCTCTAATGATAACGCCTAATGTCATGCTTGCTGCAAAGGACAGATGTTTAAAGGGTCTAAATCCATTATCACAGGATAGATAGTGAATGTAGACTGAGAGGCAATAAATTGATAACTGGCACACAGGTATTTTGTGACTTTAGCACTAAAATAAATCTGTAACCTCAACTTTTAAATGTATCTAATGTTATCTAAATAATGTGTGATTTTTCTACTATTTTCATCCATTTGTAAATCACAGAAACTCTTCAAGTCCTATTTTTAATTTAAACTAGTGTTTCTATTTTACTTCCGAGTGACTTCACTGTATTTTTTCCACAATTTTTTCATACTTCTCTGACACCAAATATGTTTGTGAACTGAAATTAAATATTTAAATTTATTACCAGAAGGTGGAATTTGGAAATTTCGGGAACTTTGTATTAGCAATGTCACTCAATTCTTTTAAGTTTTTTTTTTCCTGGTTAAATACCAAATATCATAGATCTGCAAACTATTTTCAATGCTTTCTCAGCTGATGACTTGACTAGGCTTTCCAAGTTGTTAAAACAAAGAACTGGAAATCACTGGTTTTGTGATCCAATCATTAGAGTCACTTTCTCAATTTTGTTGGGTACAGAAAAAACTCTTTATAATAGACAACATAGTTTCCAATTTTACCTGTTACTTTTTTACTTAGAATCTTATAGTCAAATGTAGATAAGCCTGAGATAAAACATATAAATTAAAAATTATATATATTTTTTCCTATGGAACAGTGAGCAGACTTAATATAGTCCTGCCAATCTTCAAATTTTCAAAGTGCCTTATAAAACTATAACAGTGGGGTACTTAGGTGGCTCAGTAGGTTAAGTGTCCGACTTCGGCTCAGGTCATGATCTCACCGTTTGTGGGTTCGATCCCTGCATCAGGCTCTGTGCTGACATCTAGCTCAGAGCCTGGAGTCTGCTTCAGATTCTGTATCCCCCTCTTTCTCTGACCCTCCCCTGCTCACACTGTCTCTCTGTCTCTCTCAAAAATAAGTAAAACATTAAAAATTTAGAAAAAATAAATAAAAAATATAAAAAACCCATAACAAATGGGCAAAGAATACACTTGAGAATTTTTACTAGAGATAAATTAATAATTTTCATTTATAATTTTAAGCAATAATTATACATATGAAATAGTTATAGAATTTGCATATGAAATAACAATGTGTATGAAACATGCATTATTAGAATTAGAATAGCATGACAATAACTGAGAGAGAGGACATTTTTATATTTCAGTGAAGGTGTTTTTCTCAAGTACAGGTCATTACATCTCCAATGTCTCCTTGGGAATAAGGTATGCCACAATGTTACATACTGTTCTGACACCAACATGTTTACCCTTTGAATCAGATTTTCAGAAATTTTGACCTCGTAGCTATCAGAGATAAGCATTTCTTTTAGAAACTCATGTCTGGTCCCTTGCCCAGATTGGAGACACTAGAAGAAAGGTTAGTTGACTTGAAGATAGATCAAGTTTCTTCCAATGGGGAGAACATGGAAAAAAAGAGATTCAAGAAAAATGAACAGAGCCTCAGTGATCTGAGCAATATATCAAAAGTCTAGTAACTAGCTAAAGTCTCAAAAGGCTAGAAGATGCTTGAAGAAGTAATAGCATAAATCTAAAATTTGATGAAAAAACATCAACTTACTGATGTAAAATGCTCAGCAAGCCCTAAGCAGAATAAATATAGCTAGGCACATCATATCAAATTGTTGAAAGCCAAAGATGAAGTGAAAAACTTGAAAGCAGCCAAAGAAGAAAAGAAATATTACAGCTGAACAACATTATAGATGGTATCTGATTTCACTTTAGGAACAATGGAAGAGGATGATAGAACAAATTTATTTAAGATACTGAAAAATAAACTGTTAATACAAATTTATCCATTCAGCAAAAATATCTTTCAAAACTGAAGTAAAAACAAAAAAAGAGGCATTTTTATACAAATAAATGAAGAGAGAATTCAATTCCATCAGAGTTACAGTATAAGAAATGTAAGAAGTTAATTATTGTTTTAGCTGAAGGAAGATGACACCAGATAGCAATTCAGATCCGTGGGAAGAAAAAACACCAGAAATTATAATATGTGAGTAAATATAAAAGATTGTATATTTATTTTCATTTCCTTAAAAGGCAACTGGCATTTTTAAACAAAAAAAATATTGTACAGGTGTGTTATAGTATATGCAGAAGTAAATGATATTAATGATATCCCAAAGGGTAGGTGGTGGCAGGTATATAGAATTGTTCTGCATAAGAGGTTTATATTTGTAAAATAGGAATTGTAAAGTGGTAAAATAATAACACTAAGAGACTGCGATTAGTAAAGCATGCAGATCATTGTACATGTAAGAAATTAAATTGTCAATACAAATGGCTAAAGTCATTATGGGAAATAAAATCAAATACTAAATGTATTTGATTAACCCCAAGTAGTCAGGAAAAAGCAACAGAGGGAAAACAATTGGGGAAAATTAAAAAAAAATTGCAAGATGGTAGGTAGATTTAAATGTAACTGTACCAATAATTGTATTTATTTTGTCTAAACATCTCAATTAAAAGGCAATGATTGTCAGACTGGGTAAACAATGAGACCCAAATAAAGACTAATGACATAGAATGTGCATTACATAAGGTGATCCAGATAGGTTGAAAGTAAAAGGATGAAGAAAACGCATACCATGTAAACAGTAACATAAGACAGAGTTAATATGGCTATATGTCTTTCATAAGGCAGTCTTCAACATAAGGATCAATTAATCAAGAAGATATAATAATCACAAATCTGTGTGCATCTAATACCAGAACTTCAAAATACATGAAATAAAAATTGACACTTAATGGAAGAAATAGATAATTCACAATCATAGTTTCCTTAGATTTTTTCAAGTTTTTGTTATTTATTTATTTTTTATTTATTTATTTATTTTACAAATAGTTTATTGTCAAGTTAGTTTCCATATAACACCCAGTGCTCATCCCAGCAAGTGCCCTCTCCATGTCCATCTCCCCCCTCCCCCTCCCCCCATCAGTCCTCAGTTTGTTCTCAGCATTCAAGAGTCTCTCATGGTTTGCCTCTCTCCCTCTCCCCCACTATTTCCCCCCTTCTTCTCCCCCATGGTCCTCCGTTAAGTTCCTCCTAATCCTCCTATACGTGCAAACATATAGTATTTGTCCTTCTCTGCCTGACTTATGTCGCTCAGCATAACACTCTCAAGGTCCATCCATGTTGCCACACATGGCCAGATTTCATTCTTTCTCATTGCCATGTAGTATCCCATGGTATAGATAAACCACATCTTCTTGATCCATTTGTCCATGGATGGACACTTAGGCCCTTTCCATGTTTTGGCTATTGTTGAGAGTGCTGCTATGAACATTGGGGTACATGTGCTCCTATGCCTCAGCATTTCTGTATCCCTTGGGTAGATTCCTAGCAGTGCTATTGCTGGGTCATAAGGGAGTTCTAGTGTTAATTTTGTGAGGAACCTCCACACTGTTTTCCAGAGGGACTGTACCCGTTTACATTGCCACTAGCAGCGTAGGAGGGTGCCCGTTTCTCCACATCCTCGCCAGCATCTAGAGTTCTCTGATTTGCTCATTTTAGCCACTCTGACTGGTGTGAGGTGGTATCTCAGTGTGGTTTTGATTTGTATTTCCCTGATGAGGAGGGACGCTGAGCATTGTTTCATATGTCTGTTGGCCATCTGGATGTCCTCTTTGGAGAAGTGTCTGTTCATATTTTCTGCCCATTTCTTCACTGGGTTGTTTGTTTTTCGGGTGTGGAGTTTGGTGAGTTCCTTATAGATTTTGGATATTAACCCTTTATCTGATATGTCATTTGCAACTATCTTTTCCCATACTGTTGGTTGCCTATTAGTTTTATGGATTGTTTCCTTTGTTTTCAAGTTTATTTATTTTGAGAGACAGAGTGATCACAAGGGGAAGGGGCAGAGAGAAAGAGAGAGAGAGAATTCCAAGCAGGCCCTATGCTGTCAGAGCACAGCCTGAGGTGGGGCTGGAAACCATGAACTTTGAGAGCATGACTGGAGCTAAAACCCGGAGTTGGATGCTCAAACAAAGATGAGTTGGATGAGTCAAACTGGTGCCCTGCTTCCTTATATTTTTAACATTCTTCTCTCAGTACATGATAAAATAGGTAAACAAACCTACAAAAGGTACAAATACAAACCTAAAATCATCATGTGGTATACATAAAATTACAATAATGTTGTATGTCAATTATATATGTTTTTTAAAAAGTAATGATATAAAAGATATGAAGAACATTATCACCAAATTGGTATTTATGAAACAATACATCAATAACTGCAGATTACAATTCTTTTCAAGTACACACTAAACATTCACCAAGATATAATATGGTGAAGTAAGTCTCAGTAAAATTGAGAACTTTGAATTATTTTTCTGAGAGAGAAAGAGAGAGAGAGCACATGCATGTATGTGAACAGGAGGGGGCAGAAAGATAAGAAGAGAGAGAATTCCAAGCAGGCCCTGCACTGTCAGCATGGAGCCTGATGCAGGGCTCAATCCCACGATTCTAGGATCATGACTTAAGCCAAAATCAAGAGTCAGATGTTTAGCCAGCTGAACCATCCAGGTGCCCAGAAAACATAGAATTGTTAAAGGTTTTCTCTGATTGCAAGCTAATTGAACTGAAAAATTAAAAAATAAGTTATGTAGAAACTTCAAATATTTGGAAATTAAATAGCATACTTCTAAGTAAATTATGTAGCAAACAAGACATAGTAAGAGAAATGAGAAAGTATGTTGAACTGAGTGAAAATAACAATATATTTCACAATTTGTGACAATCAGCTAACATAGGTCTTAGAGGAAAATGTATATCTTTAAATACCTAGATTAGAAAAGAAGAAACATTTAAAATGAATTACTTAAATTTCTACTTTAACAGCCTAAAAAAAGAAGAGAAATTTCATTCAACGATAGATATAGGAAGGAAATAATAAAATACAAAATAGATAAATGACAGAAAATTAACAAAGCTAAAAGTTTTTTTTTTAAGATTAATAACATTGATCTAGCAAGACTAATCAAGAAGGAGGAAAATACTATATCACAAATAGAAGAAGATATTACTTCAGATCCTGTAAGTATTAAAAAGATGTTAAAGGGTAGGGGTACCTAGGTGGCTCAGTGATTAAGCGACCAAGTTTGTCTCAGGTCATGATCATGTGGTTTGTAAGTTGGAGCCCTGCATCATTCTCTGTGCTGACAGCTCAGAGCCTGGAGCCTACTTTGGGTTCTGTGTGTCTCTCTCTCTTTCTGCCCCTTCCCGACTCATGCTCTGTCTTTCTCTCTGTCTCTCAAAAATAAACATTTTAAAAAAAGATACGAAGGGTTAATTCCAACAACTCATGCCAATAAATTTGAAAGCTTAAATGAAATGGGCAAATTCCTTAAAAAATACAATTTACCAAAAGTGCCTTAGGAAGAAATATAAAATCTGAAGACCCCTACATGGATTACAGAAACTTAATTTGCAATGAAAAGCTTAAAAAAAAAATTCAGATACAGATGGCTTCAGTGGTGAACGCTAAAAAACATTCAAGGAAGAAATAATCCCACTCTTTGCAGTATCTTTCAGAAAACAGGAGGAGAGAACCATCCATTTTATGAGGCCAGTGCAATTCTGATACTAAAACCTAACAAAAACTTTACAAAAAAGAATTACAGATAAATATTCCTCATGATCACAGGCATAAAATCCTCAACGGTGCATTAGCAAATCAAATCTAGAATTATGTAAAAAAGAAAATACATTATGATTGAGTGGGGTTTATCCTGGGAATGCAAGACTGGTTCAACATTTGAAAAGGATGCAATTAATCATGGCTAGTAGAACAAGGAGAAAAAAAATCATTTCATCATATCAATAGAGGCAGAAAAAGAATTTGATAAAAGTGAATATCCATGCATGATAAACTAGGAATAGAAGACAGACAACTAGGAATAGACGGAATCTTCAATTTTATAGAGGAAATCTACAAAAGATCTTAAAGCAAAAATCATGTTCAATGATGAAAGATGGATCATTTTCTCTTAGCACCAGAGAAAAAGGCAAGGACATTTGCTCTCACCACTTGCTTTCAGTATTATAGTGGAGATGCTAAGCTACTCTAATAAAGCAAGAAAGAGTTGGGGGAAAGCATAGATATTGGAAAGGAAGAAGTAAAATTGACTTTACTTGCAGCCCTAAGGAATCAAAAGACCAAAAAAAAAAAAAAATTGCCAAAACAAAATAACAAAACCCACAAGACAAACAATAACCTTCTGGAATCCTCTCCTCCAAGATTCAGCATCAAAAAAACATAAAATCCTTAGAGAAACAAATTTGCCCACGGATTTACTGACCTCTACACTGAAAACTACAAAACGTTGCTGGGAGAATTTAGAGAAAGCTATATTTATGGATTAGGAGACTTGGTATTTAAAAAAATTTTTTTTAATTTTTTTTTATTTATTTCTGAGAGAGAGAGAGACGGTATGAGCAGGGGAGGGTCGGAGAGAGAGGAAGACACAGAATCCAAAACAGGCTCCAGGCTCTGAGCTAGCTGTTTAACACAGAGCCTGACGCGGGTTTGGAACCCATGAACCAACCGTGACATTATGACCTGAGATCATGACCTGAGCTGAAGTTGGACGCTTAACCAACTGAGCCACCCAGGCGCTCCAGGAGACTTGGTATTTTTTTTAAAGATGTCATTTTCCTTCAAATAGATCTATAGATCCACCATAATTCTAGTCAAAATTGCAGCATATTTATTTTTGTGAAATATTTTTAACAAATGGTGTTGGTTATCCAAATAGAAAAAAGCAAATCTCGGTCTAACTCATATCATATACAGATATAGGTTTAAACAAAAAGTCAAAAAAGATAAAACTAGAAAAAATATAGGAAGAAATCTAATGTTACTAGGTTAGGCAAAGAATTTTTTAGACAGAACTTTAAAAGTGCTTAGCCATAAAATAATAAAAATTGATAAATTGTACTTCACCCAAATTTAAAACTCCAGCCCTTCAAAAGATGTTATCAAAAAGAAAAGAAAAGAAAAGGTAAGTCACAAACTGGAATTATTTATAGTATGTAAATTTGAACAAGACTTGTATCAAAAAATAAAAATAATTCCTACAATTCAATAATTTAATAAAACATTTTATAAGGATGTAAGAGTAAGGGGGCCTGGGTGGCTTTGTTGGTTAAACATTTGACTCTTGGTTTCAGCTCAGGTCATGATCTCGCACTTTGTGGGTCCAGTCCACAGTGGGACTCAGGCTCAGTGTACTGACAGCGTAGAGCCCACTTGGGATTCTCTCTCTGCCTCTTCCCCACTCGTGTGTACGTGTACTCTCTCTCACTCTCAAAAATAAGTATTAACTTAAAAAAAAAAAAAAGGACACAAGATTAGCATAGACACTTCATAGATGAGAGAGGGAGGATGAGTAAAAAGTCATGGCATTAGGGTTCCTTTCTGTTACTGTGTGTAAGCACAGTACCTTCAGAGGTTAATAGCTGCCACTTCTGTTTTCCCAATCAGGTACAGATTCCTCTAATACAGAACCCTGCAGGGAATTCTGGGAAAACACATTCCAGATGAACCAAGCTGACACAGCACAACCCATCTCAGTAGCCATGAATCACTATAATTCTATTTTTAGAGAACAGAAAATCCAAGCTTTACAATTTCACCATCTAAAACTTGAGAAAACTGGGGGGGGGGGGGATCTAAATTCACCAGTTTTCTAAAGGTGATTTTTCCACTTGATATTGTTAGCTGTCAAATTAACTTCTCTTACTTTATTTGCACACATAAAATTTATTCATAAAAAACTGTGCATGCTACACTGAGCAGCAGGGTATTTCTAAAATCTCTTTGCATTCACTACTTAGTTTTTTTCCCACTTATTTTACTTCCTTCGTGTTTACCATCTAACTATTATTATGTATGTCTTGTAAATATATAATTACACACCGGGTCTGCATCTAGCTGAACAACCCTCTTTCCGTAGGAGGGGGATATTTATAAGCACAGCTGCTGTTATTATCCTGTTATTATGTGTTACTCTCAGGCCTCCCAGCTAGGGATGAGGGGTGGGGAGGGGGGGAAAGACACACCTCTCTTCATTATTCTTCTGGAGCTGCACAATGAATTTTGACCAAGAACCACCGTTTTCTACCAGGTTTGAATGCTGGATATGACTTCTCTTAGGCAACTAATGAGCAACTCTGACACATGTGAGTGCATTGCTGACAGCATAGTATTAATACTTAACCTGGTGCCCTGAAACTTTGTTCTTTCTAAACTGCTTCCCTTTTAAAACATTCACATTTTGTTATTAACATTAATACTTTGTTGGTCTATGAAAAATTCTAAAACACAGAAATTATTTTCTTCACTTCCTTATTCATGTAATCACCCATTCTATGAATATTCCACTAAACCTAAGGTAGACACTGGGAAAGAAAGTAAGCAAAGAGGAGAGGAGAAGGAAAGGAAGAAAATAACATGGCTACAGCCCTTGTTTTCCATGCTTTCCCAGGCTGCTGGCCTCCTCCATCCTGGTGGGGTCAAGTGTGGTTTGCTCTTTATGTGACTCACCAGGAGGGGTTCTCAGTACCAACCAATCAGGTAAGCTCCTTGCATACATCTTAAGACATCCCTTTCCTCCCTTGTCCCTAGCTTCTTCTGCAATACCCCCACTCACAAATCTATTTCCCATTAGTCCCTTCCCCTTTGCCCAACTAAATTTATTTCCCAGTGCTCCCATACAAATCCAATCTCACCTTGCCCCAGGCATGCCCTTTCCTCTCTTCCTTAGTGCATTAGGTGCAAGCCCACCTCCCAGACTTCGTTTCTGCTGTTCCACTACCTGGGATGCTTTTCTCTGTTTTCTTCATATCCCACCCATGTCAAAATCCATTCTGACAATTCCTTATCCCATACATGAATTTCCAATTAGTAAACATTGGGTACTAATACAATTATATCAATCTATTTTTCTCACTTTGTTTCATGGATGTATGTTTTCCTAGCTAATTTGTTAATTAAACCTTATCTGCTTGCTTGCAGTCTATTTAATTCACAGACAACTGCAATGTAGTGATTAGTAGCCCAGATTTGGAAACCTCGTACTGGATTTATATCTCAGCTACTTACTGTCTGATCTTGGGGCAAGTTATTTAATTTCTCTGTGCCTCAGTGCCTTCATCTGGAAAGAGCAGATAATATTACCTCTCACTTAGGATTGATATGAAGATTAAGGGAGTAAAATTACTGGTGAAGTGTGTATAAAGGTGACTACAACATAGTTATGTGCCAAGGAAATACTAGCTGTTATTAGTAGTACTAGATAAATACTTGTTCATTGAAAACAGGCAAGAAAATACTCTGTAACTAAAATATTTAAAGGCAGAAGAATATATTGGTGTGAGAGATGATATGAAGAAGGTACTGATTTTGTATATAGTAAAAAATGTATAGTCTTCAAAGTTTCTCTCTTTGTCATATTTACCTAGGTGATTCCTCAATCCCAGTCAAACATATCCGCCCCTGACCGTGACAACATCTGGACAGTCATGCTGACTGATCTTACTTTACACTGATGAGCTGATATTTAGTGAACCACTAGTGCTGCCTGAGCAATCCATGTTTTTTAGTCCATCCACTCTTATTGTCCTTTGACAACTATTTCATACCTCCTCTTTGTGTTTTAATCCTTTATCTGTATCTCCCCCATCCTTAAACTTGAGCTAAAAATCTAGCTTCCCATCATGTAAACAGAACAGACCTTCCACAGATTTTCATCAATATATCTCCTCACCTTCCTGCCCTTGATTTGAAAAGGCTCTGCCCTCCCTATTGTTAACTATGAAAAGCAATTAGTGTTCCTAAGGTCAACCCCCTAAATTGCACATAGATCTTGGAACTCTTGATGACTTAAGAACCTCCCTCTAGCATTTGTCCTCTCTGCTTCTTGCATGATTAATATTTCCCTCCCTACTGAATCATTCTCATCTTCATACAAACTTGGAGTTATTTCTCTCATCCTACATAATCTTCTCTTGACCATCACTTCCTTTTCCAGCTGTCAGACCATTCCTCTGCTCCTTGACAGAGAGATTCTGAGTGTTGTCTCTGTTCTGTATCTCCATTGCCTCTTCTTTTCTCTCTTGAACCTACTGTGATTAACCCTTTGTTCCCATTACTCCACCCAAACAGCTTTTACCAAGACCATTAATGATCTCTACACTGATCGGTTGATCAAGACAGTCTTTAATGTTCCCCTTAGCTTGACTAAACTTTCAACAGGTAACTTCCTGACTATAGGCTCCTCCCTGGCTTCCCTTTTCTTAGAGCACTTACTTCAAAAAAATACTTACAACTGTAAATCTTCTCAGCTTCTTGCCAGTTTTAGAAACCAAGATTGTATTTCTCAAGGACTGAGAGCCATCCTTTTGAAATGGAAACATTAAGAAAGATAAGGCCCCATCTCCCAGTCATTGTGGGAGGAAAGGAGCCTAATTTTGATAAGCATCCATTGGTAATACAGGTGTCCTAATCACAGTGATCAACCTCCACCCATATCCTCTACTATTTTCCCAATAGCACACTCTATTCTTTTTTTTTTTTTTTACAAATAGTTTATTGTCAAATTAGTTTCCACATGACACCCAGTGCTCATCCCAACAAGTGTCCTCCTCCATGCCCATCCCTCCCTCCCCCCCACATCCATCAGTCCTCAGTTTTTGTCAGCATTCAAGAGTCTCTCATGGTTTGCCTCTCTCCCTTTCCCCCACCATTTCCCCCCTTCTTCTCCCCCTTGTTCCTCCGTCAAGTTCCTCCTAATCCTCCTATACGTGCAAACATATGATATTTGTCCTTCTCTGCCTGACTTATTTCGCTCAGCATAACACCCTCAAGGTCCATCCATGTTGCTACACATGGCCAGATTTCATTGTTTCTCATTGCCATGTAGTATTCCATGGTATAGATAAACCACATCTTCTTGATCCATTCATCTGTTGATGGACACTTAGGCTCTTTCCATGTTTTAGCTATTGTGGAGAGTGCTGCTATGAACATTGGGGTACATGTGCTCCTATGCCTCAGCATTTCTGTATCCCTTGGGTAAATTCCTAGCAGTGCTATTGCTGGGTCATAGGGGAGTTCTACTGTTAGTTTACTGAGGAACCTCCACACTGTTTTCCAGAGGGGCTGTACCAGTTTGCATTCCCACCAACAGTGTAGGAGGGTAGCACACTCTATTCTTAAATACTCTCCATTTTTTTGTTTCAACAGAGCTGTGGTTAGTCCCTCTCTCCTACTGCAATAGTCTTGAATAATGTCTTCCTTGCCTGTTTTGCTCTGTCCAGTGCAATGGTCAACTCATTGCTTATCTTATTCAACTTGTCAGTAATATTTGGTATAATCTGTAACTTTCTTTCGAAATTTTTTTCTATTTCTTTTTCTACCAAATAGGCTATTTCTCAATCTCACTTGCATGTTTCTTCTCATAAAATTGATCTTTAAAGAGAAGGCTGACCAGTGACCCGATTCTTAGACTGTTTCTATAGTTATGCTATACTCTCTAAGTAATTTGATCTAGTTCCACAGCTTTAAGTACCATGTATATCCATTAGGGTTTGATCAGGGAAGCAGAAACCTCATGAATAATACGAAATAAGGGATTTCTACCTTCAAAATAGAGGTAACCTTCAGCAAATAAATTATCACTCTCCAAAGCTCAGTAACTTAAGGGATTTGGATACATGGTAACTTTCGTCATCCAGACTTGCAATCAACACCTATGATTTGAATGCAGGAACTACACACACACACACACACACACACACACACACACACACACACACAATGTATATATATATTTTTTTCAAAATCTGATATTTCTCATAACTTCCATTAAAACCACAATCATTTCTCTCCTAAATTACTGCTTCTCAATTTGTTCCCTTCTCCACACTTGCTCCTCTATAGTGTATTCTTTACATAACATTTAGAACCTCCCTTTAAAAAAAAAAAAGTCAAATCTTGTTACCTTTCTGATAGTAACCCAGGGTAAAATCAAAAGTCCAAAATCCAAAATCTAACTCCTTAAAATAAATCTCTCATGTGAATGTTGGGGCTGGTGAGTCTGAAATCTGCAAGGCATGCCAGCACGCTGGAAATTCTGGCTGGAGTTGATGTTACCGAGTCTTGAGTTCCAAGGTGGTCTGAAAGAATTCCTTCCTCCTTAGGAGACCTCAGTTTTATCTCTTTAAGGACTCTAACTTATTGAGTGAGGCCTGGCTACATTATGAGGATAATATGCCTTACTCAAAGAGAAAAGAAAGAAAAAAAAAATATATATATATGACTCCATTTCTTTGGAGAAACCTAACTAATACACTCATCTCCTCAACAAAGTTTTCACTTACCACTCTGTTTAAAATAGTAACAAGACATATATTTGTCCCATTCAGTCCCTATTTCATGTACCCTGTTTTATTTTTCTCCAGAGCCCATATATATTAGATTCATGTGGTTATTATACTTTTTCTTAGCTTATACAACAGTATCTAAGCTTCATGAAGATAGAGACTTCATTCTGTCCGCTTCTGGATCCCTAGAAGAGTGTTGGGCTTATAGTAGGCATTCAGTGAATATTTATTGAATGAATCAATCAATGAATAAATTTTATTATTTTTTTATTTTTTAAAAATTTTTAAAATATTTTTATTTATTTCTAGGAGAGAGAGAGACACGTGATCAGGGGAGGGTCAGAGAGAGAGGGAGACACAAACTCTGAAATAGGCTCCAGGCTCTGAGCTGGCAGTCAGCACAGAGCCCGACGCGGGGCTCGAACCCACGAACCGCGAGATCATGACCTAAGTGAAAGTCGGACGCTTAACCAACTAAGCCACCCAGGCGCCCCGAATAAATTTTAAATAAATTGAATTTCTGAGGTAGTTGAAAAATCTTTGTCAATGACTGAGTCCTTGCAAAGGCATGGAAATAAAAATTAACTTGACACTGGGGGGAGATAGTGGAGACGAAGAGGAAATTATTATAGCATATAACTATCAAATTTGTTGTAAATTGAAGAAAAAGGAAAATAAAAGATAATGATAAAAAATAAGAAATTAATGGGGCAACTGGGTGGCTTAGTCGCTTAAGTGTCTGACTTCTGCTCTGGTCGTGGTCTCATGGTTCATAAGTTTGAGACCCGTGTTGGACTCTGTCCTGACAGCTCAGAGCCTGGAACCTGCTTTGGATTCTGTGTCTCCCTCTCTTTCTGACCCTCTGTCTCTCTCTTTCTCTCAAAAATAAATAAATATTTTAAAAAAATTTTTAAGAAATTAGTAACTTCTTGATTTGCATTGAGCAATATTAAAATCAATATTGATAGTTATTACCTTTCTTGCCTCTGACTATAAAAGCGAAGCAATTGAAAGAAAAACTGGCATAGAGAAATGAAAACAAAGGAAAGGACAGAAATTTGGGAAAAGCAGAAAGAAGATAAATGGCTTTAATGAATTCTAGGGCTTAGCTAAGATTAGGAACCACAAATGCTAATGCCACCTATTGACACAGATTCTAACACTGCTTATCAGTTTGCAGAGAAGAGAAATTAGCTTATGCTAGAAAATATGAAAATGAATAAAGCACTAAATATTTATAGCCTACAGAATAAAATGGAGAAGAAAAGCTTATTTGTGGAATTTAAATATTTTATGCATTGCATTTAAAAAGATATTCTGTACCACAGTCCTGACAAAAACAGATAAAATAAAATAAAAAGCATGCTCACTCCCTCCATATGTGATATCCTTCCCAGACAATGCATCTTGCAAGACTGAGGTGGCTTTAAAGTTCTACTCATTCATTTACTTCTTTATTCATTTATTCACCAATATGCATTGATTATATGTGCCAGACATGGCAATAGGCGCTATGTTTAAGAACTTATCAGATATGATCCTTGACTTGTGAGCTTAGAGGCTACCATGGTAGTAGATGATAAGAACTAATCAGATACATATATAATTACAAATTTTGACAAGAAATAAAGAGGGGAAATATAAGGTATTATGAGCTACTATAATTAGGAGACTTAATTTTGATGGACTGTTAGGGAAGAACTTTCTGGAGCATATTTACAATGAGACTAAGGATCAATAGGGCTTAACCAAGCATTGAATGAAAGAAAGGATTTAAGTTTGGGGTAGAAAGAACAAAATATCTAAAGCTGGGAGAAAAGGCTTGGGGCAGATGTACAACCGAAATCAGTCCAGAATGTTTGGGAGAGAATGTTGCTGAGGAAAAAGGCAGGGCCAAGCCCTGTGTACCACGGAGACCTTGTTAATGACTTGGCGATTTGTATTTCGTATTAAAATATCAACAATGGTATGTGGAATTGAAAAATACTGTCAGAAAGCTGTGCACAAGGGACAAGACAATATGCAGATTTATTGCTATAATCTAGGGAGGGAGGCTTTATGACAGGTATTACCACTAAATAATTGTAGCCTTCCTAACATTAGAAGCAGACTCTGGGATTAGCATTTAAGTGGAAGTAGTTTGTTTGAGAACTGATTCCAGAAGAATGGTAGAGATGGGAATTAAGTGAGTCAGATAAGGGAAGGAAACTGTGTTAGGCTGAATAATGGCCCTCAAGATAGCCATGTCCTAATGCCTGGAACCTTTACCTTATATAGTGAAAAGGTTTACATATGTCATTAAATTAAGGATCCTGAGGTGGAAAGATTATCTTGGATTATCTGAGTGGGCTCAAAATGTTATTATAAGTGTCCTTATAAGGGTAAGGGAAAGGGAGATTTGACTACAAAAGAGAGGGCCATCTGACTATAGAAGCACTAAGTAGAGTGATGCAATTTGAAGATGAAGGAAGTGAAACTGAAAAAGGCAAGAAATACATTGTTTTTTAAAGCCTCCAGTGTCTGCCAACACTAGTTTTGACCCAGTGAAACCATTGTGGACATCTCACCTCCTGAGCTGTAGGACAATACATTTGTGCTGTTTTATGTTTGCTGTAATATGTTACAGCAGCAATAGCAAGCTAATACAGAAGTAGATATAGAAGAATATATTAAAAGGGAGGTTATTCTATGGACCACTAGAGCTAAATGCTACTGGCAATCTCTGGAAAACAGTGAAAAATACCCTTTAGAATTGCCCCAGACCAGTCTCAAAGAAACTGGAATAATTATCAACCAACCCTACCTTTATGATTTATTGAGAATGGATTACAAAGGTATTAACTGCTTAGCACGTCTAGCCTTCTCCTAGTGTGCTAAATGAAAATGTGTCTGAAGCCTGAGGAAGACTTCAGATGGAAAATGGCATATGCATGCAGTAAGAAACGATTAGTATGCATGAGAATGTTGAGGAATGAAGGCACTGACAGTGTCTGTAATAGTCTACACTTTAGAATTTGATCTACTAGTTTCTATGTTAACTTTTCTGTTCTTTCATTAATTTTTCAAGAAAGTCCCTTTTTTTTAAGTCTCAAAACAGAAAGTACAGTGAGATAAGCTACAGTCCCTGGTCCCTGCTACTGTAGGTGGTTCCAAGGCCATATTTGACATTTGTTATATTCCTTCTATATTACTTCTTCTAGATTTCCCTCCTCTCAGGCAGCACTTCTGTAGATCTGTCCCCCACCTTCCCTGGAGTAATAAAAATCTTCCTTCTTAAAGGATGTAAGCCTTGTTTACTGTGTCCTTGTAAGGCTGTGCTTGCTGTAATTGCATATTCTTGGTTATTATAAAAATGGAAGTGCTAAGAGAAGTTCTTACTTATAATATTTTCCTCCCTAGCCCATTGTGTAGAAACAGCCTTATTTTCTTATGATAATCAGAGACAATTACCTCTAATGATATAGTAGCTTCCTTTTTTTTTTTCTTGATGACCTATAGGCATATAGAATATGGAGGCATTTGTAGATTTGAGTTTTGTGAAGTTCTTACTGTGTCCAGAGCTAGAAGCAGTCCTTCACCTAGAAAATATAATTTCCCTAAGTGAGCTGTCAAGAATAATATCAAGGGAGGTCATTTCTACTTCCACCCATTGATTTCCAGACCAATATATTATAACTATGATCAACACAACACCATATAATAGCTGCTTCAAAGTACTTACTGCATGTTATGGAAAATGTTCCAAACAAACAAGGTGTTATCCCCAAATAATGCCTTACATGTACCTTTGAGAGTCCATTCCCACATTCTATTAGTCTGGAAGTTTCCGGGTGAAGCAATACATGGTAGGAGTGGTAGATTCCGTAGTTATGTGCACATTGTCACACCTCTTACATGATTAAATATTTCTTCTCATTCAAGTCAACATGCTATACAATGTTATTTGGTAAATTAGAATCTTAGTGAAACTTTGAACAGGGTATTATTTAAGTCAGTGCACAAAGAAAGGCAAATTCATACCCAGAACACAGATAATCTCAACAAGGACAAGTTGTTGCCCCTTCTTAGCAGAGGAGATCTGACATAATCTATTGGTTCTAAATGTCTGGTTAGTCTCCATATGGAATAGAACTTTATTGAATTTTAGCATCAGTCTATGATTATGAGTGGTTGACAGGTTGGACTTTCAACAACTGCAGTAACTCAATAAGACTTCGTGAGAAGGAGTCCTTCTGCTGGGCCCATGATTAGTGTTCATAGTTGTCAACATGTCTATCCCATTCATATGCCTATTGTGAAAGCACTGGAGTGGATTAGGACAGAGGCTAACTGAAATCCACAATGTAAATCATGCTATGTGTTCTTACTCTGTGATAGATGCTCTCCAGTGAATTTTGATAGGACACAAATGTGTATATGTTTTGTGTGCATTCACATAAACACATGTGCGTGACTATCCCACAGATTTTCTTATGTCAGATCTTCCAAACTTGCCTCTTCCAATCCCCTGACAAACCAAAAAAGACACATGCCATAGTCTGGTAGTATATTATTACTTTACCTCAGGCCATTAAATACTCACTCCATGACCAAGTATACTATAGAAAACATGACTATTGAAAGAATTTATCCAGAGGTGCCTGGGTTAAGCCTCCAACTTTGGCTCAGGTCATGATATCATGGCTTGTGAGTTCAAGCCCCACATAAGGTGCTCTGCTGTCAGCATCCAGCCAGCTTCAGATACTCTGTTCCCTTCTCTCTCTGCCCCTCCCCCACTTGTATTCACTTTCTCTCTCTCTTTCTCTCTCTCTCTCTGTCGTCAAAAATAAATAAACATTGTTATCCAATCACTGTTTTGTTGTCCAATCACTGTTTTTCAGGGCCACCACTGAGAGGAACTGTAGCATTATAACAGTTAATTTCAATTTGCACAAAATACTGAGTCAACCAATCAGTAACAGACCTAAATTTCTTCTTTCTCCATTAGCTGATCTTTGGGACTCCCCTTCAGCTCATGGTTTACCATGAGGCCATATGTATGAGATGAGCAAAGAGCATGAGTGCAGCAAAATCAGGTTGCATGGATGTCTAGCCAACACGTTTGTGTCACAACGCTCACTAAGCCTGCTTGTGTTGTGAATTTACCATTTTCATTACACACATACCTTGTTTTATTGCACTTTGCAGATATTGTGATTTTTGCAAATTGAATGTTTGTGGCAACACTGTAGTGAGCAAGTTTCAGTGCAATCTTTCCAACAGCAGTTGCTCACTTCCTGTCTCTGTGTCATGATTTGGTAATTCTTGCCATATTTCAAACTTTAAAAATTTTTTAAATGTTTTTAATTTATTTCTGAGAGAGAGAGACAGTGTGAACAGGGGAGGGTCAGAGAGAGAGACACACAGAATCTGAAGACAGGCTCCAGGCTCTGAGCTAGCTGTCAACACAGAGCCCGACGCAGGGCTCAAACCCACAAACCGTGAGATCATGACCTGAGCCGAAGTCGGATGCTTAACTGACTGAGCCACCCAGGCACACCATCAAACTTTTAAATTATTATTATATTTGTTTTGGTGCTGTAGTCTGTGATGTTTGATATTACCATTGTAATTGTTTGAGAACATCATAAACCACATCTATGTAACACAGTGAACTTAATTGATAATTGTATGTCCTGATTGTTCCACCAATTTGTGGTTTCCCCATCTCTCTCCCTCTCCTCAGGCCTCCTTATTCCCTGAGACACAACAATATTACAATCAGGCCAACCAGCATCCCTATGATGGCCTCTTAATGCTCAAGTGAAAGGAAGAGTCATATGCTTCTCACTTTAAACAAAAGCTAAAAATGATTAAGCTTAGTGAAGAAGGCAGGTTGAAACCCAAGATAAGCTGAAAGCCAGGCCTCTGGCATTAAATGGTTAGCCAAGTTGTGAATGCAAAGAAGGAGTTCTTGAAGGAAATTAAACGTGCTATTCCAGTGAACACACAATTGATAAGAAAATGAAACAGCTTATTGCTACATGGGGAGCTTTAGTGGTCTGGGTAGAAGACCAAACCAGCACAGTATTCCCTTAAACCAAAGCCGAATCCAGAGAAAACCCTATCCCTCTTCAATTCTGTGGAGGCTGAGGTAGGTGAGGGAGCTGCAGAAGAAAAGTTGGAAGCTAGTAGAGGTTGGCTCATGTTAAAAGAAAATAAACTATCTCCATAACATAAAAGTACCAGGTGAAGCAGCAAGTGCTGATATAAAAGCTGCAGCAAGTTATCTAGAAGAACTATTTAAGATAATTCATGAAGGTGACTATGCTAAACAACAGATTTTAAAGTAAATGAAACCACTTTCTACTGGAAAAGTAGGACATCTAGAATGTTGATAGCAAGAGAGAAGTCAATGCCTGGCTTCAAAGCTTCAAAAAACAGGCTGAACCTCTTGTGAGAGACGAATGCAGCTGGTGACTTAAACCTGAAGCCAAAGCTCACATACCCTTCCAAAAATCCTAGGGACCTTAAGAATTATGCTCAATCCACTCTCTGTGTTCTCTGTAAATGGAACAGCAAAGCCTGGATAACAGCACATCTGTTAACAACATAGTTTACTGAATATTTTAAGCCCACTGTTGGTATGTACTGTTCAGGAAAAAAAGATTCCTTTCCAAAGGTTAGTACTTATGCCAATGTACCTGGTCGGCCAAGAGCTCTGTTGGAGATGTACAAGGAGATTAATATTTTTCATTCCTGCTAATACAGCATCCATTCTGCAGCCCATGGATCAAGGAATATTTCTGCCTGTGAAGTCTTATTATTTAAGAAATAAATTTTAAAGGATGGTTATTCCTCTGTTGGGTTTGGGCAAAGTAAATTGAAAATCTTCTGGAAAGGATTCACCATTCTAGATGCCATTAAACACATGAGTGATTCATGGGAAGAGGTTAAAATGTCAACATTAATAGGAACTTTGGAGAAATTGATTCCAGCCTTCATGGATGACTTTGATAAGTTCCATACTTCAATGTAGGAAGTAACTACAGATGTAGTGGAAACAGCAAGAGAACTAGAATTAGAAGTGGAGCCTGAAGATAAGACTGAATTGCTGTGATCTCACAATAAAGCTTGAGGGGTTGCTTCTAGAGTAAAAAAAAAAGTTGTTTCTTGATATGGAATCTACTCCTGTTGAAGATTCTATGAAGAATGTTTAAATGACAACACAGGATTTAGACTATTACATAAACTTATTTGATAAATCAGTGGCTGGTTTTGAGAGGATTAACTCCAATTTTGAAAGAAGTTCTACTGTGAATAAAATGATATCAAACAGCATCACATGCTATAGAAAAATCATTTGTGAAAAAGAGTCAGTCTATTGATTCAACAAACTTTATTTTTGTTGTACTTTAAGAAATTGCTACAGCCACTCCAACCTTCAATAACCACCACACTAATCAGTCAGCAGCCATCAACATCAAGGCAAGACCCTCCACCAGCAAAGAGATTGCAACTCCCTGAAAGCTCAGGGAGCATGTTTTAGCAATAAAATATTTTCAAATTAAGGTATATACATTGTTTTTTAATACTATTGTACACTTCCTAGATTTTAGTATAGTTCAAACATAACTTTTATATCCACTGGATGACGAAAACATTCATTTGGCTTACTTTATTGCAATATTCACCTTTCTGTGATGGTCTGGAACCAAAGCACAATATCTTTAAGGTAGGCCTGTGTGTGCAGATTAATGCTGTGTCCACCCAACCTTACAACTTCGTGGTTCTGACAATACCCAACTCAAAATTGGAAATTCTTGTTATATTTAATGTCCTGTAGTTAGACACTCATGATGTCCTAGAACCCAGTAGTATGCTAGAAACTGCTTTGCAGTCAGTTGTCCTCTGCTGCACAGGTGTGATCTAGTATTTTGAGCTATGGTTGTTTTACTAGGGCTTTGTAAGAGCTCCACAAAGCACCATTAGACCTGCCAGGCTAACCCTGAGGTTGTAATGATTTGAATAAAAGTAGTGTTGATTTGTGATTCTAGGAAGCACTGGTAAGGGAGTCAGTAGGTAAAACAAATAAGGGTGAAACCTAGTATGGGTTGGGTTAATGAGTAAGTTGTTGCTGTTAGTAATGAGCCTCTTTCTTCCTGGTACCCTCCAGGAGACTATGCCTTAGTTTCCTTTGCTTTTCTCACTGGCCACAGATATGTATTGATCAAGGCACTAGGACTGGAGACTATGTGTGGATTCAGCAATACCATCTGAATAATATTACCACAGTTGAGTGCCTAAACTGCAACAGTTGAGGCCATTATCTTCTAGCAGGATCAGCAAACTGCCTTTTGAAAGGTTGATTACATTGGACACTTTCCATGATGTAGGGTATTGTGCTTTGTCCTCACAGAGATAAACACATATTTCTTAAAATGGATTTGTCTTCCCTGCCTCCAGCACCTCTGCTAGCACCATCTTCCTATACTTTCAGAACGCTTTACCATACCATGGTATTTTATATATACTGCCTCTAACTGGAGGTCATGCATGATTACAGAAATTGTGGCAACCTACCAAAGATTTTATTTATCTTACTAGATTCCCTGTCACATAGAAGCGGTTGGCATGGTAGAATAATGGAATAAAGATGCTCAGATTAGTTTTGGAGAAAGTTGAGATGCAAACATTCTGAGAGGTCGGGGAACTATTATGTAGCATGTAGTATATACATTATACAAGTAAGGAATGTATAGTGCTATCTCACTCATAGAGAGTGTACTACAGGTGTGCCAAACAAGTTATAGAGGTGGGAGTAGCCATCTCTCACATTACACCTTATAATCTGCTAGAGTTTTTGCTTCCCTTTTTCATGACCTTGAGTTATGGATTTGGTTGTCGTAGTCCCCAAGGTAGGACTTGTAGGGAAAACAATCTTAGTTCTAACAAATTAAAATGTGAGGCTTTGCTCTGGCTATTTTGGACTCTATGACAAGAATCCAACTTTCAGGGTGATTAATTGTAATAACTAGGGGCAAGTTGGTTTGCTACTGAACCGTAAATGAAAAGAAGGCTATCTTTGTTTTTGTTTTTGTTTTAAATATTTTTATTTATTTCTAGGAGAGAGAGAGAGAGAGACAGCGTGAGCAGGGGAGGGTCAGAGAGAGAGGGAGATACAGACTCCGAAATAGGCTCCAGGCTCTGAGCTGGCAGTCAGCACAGAGCCCGATGCGGGGCTCGAACCCACGAACCGCGAGATCATGACCTAAGCGAAAGTCGGACGCTTAACCAACTAAGCCACCCAGGAGCCCCAAAAGAAGGCTATTTTTGGAAGCCAGGAGATTCACTGGGAGGTGTCTCAGTATTCTTTTGCCCCCAAATTGTAGTCATTATAAAACGGTAGTGACGAAAAACAAACAAAACAAACAAACAAAAACAACCACCAACGATATAGAATCTGCAGAAATAAAGATTTGGGTCACCCTACTAAGAATCTTATGCAGCTAAAGTGTAAGGCAGAAGGTAAGGGGTATGTGGAATATGTGTGGGACAGAGGAGTTAGGATTACCAAATTTATCACCATGGAAAAGTAACAGAGTTATGAAGCATAGTAGGTATGCTTTTTGGTTATTTAAGGGTTTATTTTATCCCTTCTTTATCCAGAATCTTGTATAAAGAATATCAGTAGCATCTAATGTTCTAGGATTCACATAACAATCCTAGTTATGACCATACTGATAACAGTCTGCAGTTACACATTAACTGGTAAGACTTCTTGAATCCTCTTCATTGCTGTTTCACATTTCATCCAACAAAGTGTAAGAGAGGATGAGAAGAAGAAAAAGCAATATATTGTGTGACATATCATTGCTTTGCTTCTCCTTGTACTAACTATTCTTTCTATGGTTAAATCAGTATGGACCTGAATAGACATCAATGTTTTTGTACAGGTTTTCTCCTGTCAGATTTCATTATGTCATTAACTTTTCCTATCTTCATTCCTTTTGGTGTGGAATGGTAAGTGTGTTCCTGGACTACCTTTATTGGTTCCTCTACACCTACATGCTTATAAACCGTGTCGTGATAATTAACTCTCCTTAAATTACCTATTGCAAGTACATCAACAATTTCATGTGGGGGCCTTGACTGATGAAGATGGCCAGTAGTTTGGGATGTGTTGAATCTGAGGGTCCTGGAAATTCATATTGAGGAAATTCCCAAAGAGAATAGGTCTACATTTTGAAACCATTAGCACATAAGTAGAAGACAAGATCACCCATGTGGAGCACCAGGGTAGTGATAGAATAGTGGGGACACACACACTGAGATGGCAGAGATAGGATGAGGAATTACCAAAAGAGGGAACGAAAGCACAAGCATCAATTTATTAAATGAAGCAGGAATGAGAAGCATAATGGGAATAAATGGATGGAACACTTAAAAAAGGAGAATGTCATTATCAGTGTTAAGATGCAACAGAGAGAGCTAGTAAGATGATAATTTTTAAAAAAGAAAACTCAATTGTATGTGGCAACTGCAAGGTCAAAATTATGGAGGCAATTGAAAAGTCATTAGAAACTTGGAGAAGAAGAAGTAAAGCCATATTTTAAAAAGATATTTCTTAGGGAAAGGAAGAAAAGCAACTGGATGCAGTAAAATGGCACGAGGTCTTGGAGGAGATTATGCTTTTTAGGACAAAGAGCCCTTCAGTAGGTTTTTGGAATTGAGAAGAACATAGTAGAAAGGAAGTGATTAAAGATATGTGAAGGAAATGGAGGATAAAAGAATCAGTGTTCTAGGGTATGAGAAGATATGGTCAAGAAAATATGAAGACAAGTTAAGCTTGATTAGAAGGAGAAACTCTCCAACTTCTGGGCCTATAAATTAGGCACTGATATGGATGTAGATTAATTTATAGGTACTAGGGCAGAATATTGAAATCTCACCTTATAGTTTCAATTTCCTTACATTTCTGTTGTAAGTAAAGAAATGTAAGGAAAGAAGACTAAGAAACAGATCTTGGAGGAAATGGGAATCGACATGACCACAGACAAATAAAAAATGGGTGGTGCTGAAAGCTCAGGTAATGTTAGAAAATATGAATTAATATATTTGTGGTTTTCTCTAGAAGTCTCAGATTTCTTCATTGTAGGAGTGAAAAGGGGAAAAGATATCGCTGATTCAATTGCTAAGTATTAAGAAATAGAAACATTTAGGGGCATCTGGGTGGCTCAGTCAGTTAAGCAGTTGACTTCAGCTCAGGTCATGATCTCATGATTTGTGTGTTCAAGCCCTGTGTCCGGCTCTGCATAGACAGCTCAGAGCCTGGAGCCCTGCTTCAAATACTGTGTCTGCCTCTTTCTCTGTCCTCCCCTGCTTGTACACTCTCTCTCAAAACTAAATAAACATTAAAAACAAAAAGAAATAGAGACATTTCTTTCTTCTTTCTTCTCACTTTCTCCTTCCTTTTCCTCCTTACCTGTTTTCCTCATTCCCTCTTTTCATCTTTTCTTGCCACACTTAGGTCTTCTTTCTCTCCTTCATTTCTGTCTACCATCTTTCTTTTCTTTCTTCCCTCTTCTTTTCTTTCTTTTTTCCTTTAACATTCATGGTGCACTTTTATGTATCAGATATTGTGAAAGCTACAGAAAGCACATTTTATGATGTATTTATAGTAAAAAGTTCCAAAAAGGAGTTGGCAATGCCCCTTGCTTGGGAGGTTGTTAATCTTTGCATAATATCAAGTAGAAAATTAAGGGTGTTTGTTTATACACATTGAGCTTTTTATTTTTGTTCTTTTGGTAGTATAGGAAATAAGATATGGATTATTCTGAAAATGTTATCTTCATTGCTTTTTCCTAAGGTCTCCAACCCATCAACACTTCTAATTCTTTACACTGGGAGATATGACAGTTTATGAAACCCTTGAATACCACTTAGAACCAGTATTGGGAGCCAGTATTATTTCTTCTGGTATATTATGTAGCCACCTTCCTCAACCCTGTTGTCATTGACTCTCCTACTTTCCCCCAGTGCTGTTGATTGCATTAATGTTTACTTGGAAGTATCTTTAGAAGTGACCATTCTCCCCCCTCCCCCCCGCTAGTTTCAGGGACAAAAAGAAATAGCATCCTATCTTCTTACCCATTATCTGTCCTGGTTTCCTTGGTGTGGATAATGAGGTTGGGGGTCTCCCTCTGGACAGATGAAAATTTTCTTTTTATCAGGATAGATAATAGGGAAAATCATTTCAGGTTTGTAGCCAGAGAGCTAGAACTTGGAGAGAGGGCAGGAGAGAGAAAGAAGACAGAAAGACAAACTTGGATTAATGTACATGATGTCATCCAATTCGTCTATGTATGGAACTGAGGAAGAAAATGAAAGGAAAGAAACCCTCTTTCCAAAGACTTTAGGGTTGACACATATTTTTCACGACTTGGCTCAGAGACTCAATGATGACAGCCACATAGAGATGAAGCTATATATTTTTGACCTTTCAGATTTTCCTCTCCCTGCCCACACAGAATATATCTTGTGACTAAACTAGATTTTTTCCTACTGCAAAGTTGAAAATGAAAGAAACCTTAGTGAAACAATTCATCTACATTTCACAAAGTTAAATTGTTGAAAAAGAAATTTCTAAGTATATTAATCTAAGAATAAGGGTTGACTCTCAGTAATTTGGAGATATAGATGGCCAAGTTCTGTAATTATTAAAAAGCCAGATCAGTATCTAAAGTTCCTAAGTTGGCTCTCTTCCTGGCCCATGTCATAGCTAATTTTTTAGTTCTGTTTTTTGCTGTTTGGATTACCTGCCAAATGAGTGATACTAAAAGCAAAGAGGATCAAGTAACCTTATTTTACTGTACCTGGTTTTGGCCATTGACTCCCAACAAGTTCAATGACTTCAAATAAATCTTCAAATGAAAGAAAAAGAGACTGTCCCCTTGTGCTGGACAGTGGAAGCATCCTTTTGACTGAGATAAATAGCACTTACATTGTCAGAATCACTTCTTTTCCTCTTCTTTTTCTCACTAATTGAAATGTGTAGATAGTTATGGCAAGGGCTGAGAGAGTGTATTTTTCCAGTGAAATGACAGATCACCATATTTTATATTTTGTTTTTGTTTCCTCCTGACCAAAACCAAAAGTTTCTATGGAGGTGGACAAGGCAACAATTTTACAGAGGTGGACAAGATACCATCGAATATACTTTCAAATCACTATTTTTTCCATTATTTTCTTATAAAGAGCACGTGATTTTCTTTGTCAGAGTAGAACATGTATTTAATCTGTATTGGCAGATTCATACTGAGCCTTGTTTGTGGGTTTAACATTGCTTCACAGAAGGCTACTGGTGAATTAATCTAAAGCACAGACAACAGGAAGCTGGTCTGCATGCAACCCTTTTCCTAGGTATTTTTTTCTTTTAGGAAATTGCTGCAAAGCTACACAAATCAATAGTAGCACATTGACAGAAGAGGAATTTTTTGGATGTACTACCAGTACATAGTGTTCAGGCAGTAAATATATACAATTGATTCATGCAGTCCTTGCTGCTTTCTAGCATCATCATGTATATTTATATATTTTATGTGAATAACAATCAAGCAAATGAATGACACTGACAAATTCCTCAGTCTATTTTCTTGTGTTGGGTTCCTTCCTGTGCCCTCATTTTTTTTTTTTTTTGGATTTGTGTCTGTGTATTATATCCTATATAAGCTGCCACAGCTGTTTGTCAGTTCTCTCCAACAGCCTTTTCTTTCTGTGGGAAGAGTAGATCACTCTAGATACTTGGTTCCTTGCAGATGTCCAGAATTTCATCCAAAAGTCCCTGTCGTGGTGATGGATGATTTTTATCTGTTGAAATATAACTTTGGAAAGTGACTAGTTTCAGGAAAGACATCTTGCTGAAATATTCAAGGTTTAGCTATTCTACCTTGAGTAACTTTGCAAATACAAAAAGGTTGACCATTATCAGGCATCATACATCATTCATTTTATTCATGAAGGTATCCAGCAATATTATAAAACAGCAAGAGATGTTCTAATATGTAAGAAATATTGTGACTTCCTTAGCTGGATGGGTAAAGGAGTTTCTGGAAGACTAGCTTACCTGGAATATAGTTAGTTTAAATTTATTTTTTTTAATTAGAAAGCCCTCATAGAAATAGTCCTGGCTATATTCATTTTTTAAAAATCCCCAGCACACAGTTGAAACCACACTAAAATGATGCTAAAGGAATTTTAGAAGGCTTAAAGCTACAAAAATTAAAAAAAAACAACAACAGTGGAACAGCATAGAAGAGCAGTCAAAGTTTCAAACATCGAAAGTAGATGGACAGATGGTAATGAACTTAGCTGACCAAAGAGAAAAAAAATGGAAAGTTAACTTGACTGTGGAGAAAACTTAGAAATAGCTAGTTCCCACTAGGCAGTGCCAGGAAATCTCAAGAATTGAAAGCAGCAAGAACTGCTGAAAAAGAGGATGGTGGAGGGGGGGAGTGAAAACAAGAGGTCTTTTTGAAAATCTACATAAAAAGGAATTTGACCCCTCGTATCCCTGTTGTCACCCTGAAAAATTGGGTGAATACGCACATACCGTGCCAGCAGGAGACTCTGGAGAGAAATAACTTGTGGGACAATGGTTTCAGGGACACAAGTCACATGCTCATCAGTACAAGCAAGGAGAGTGGAAAATGTAGACCTTCACTGACTGGGAACGATAGCTCCATTGTGGGGTAGAAACTGTGGGTTATGCACCATCTCTGCTTCATGATGAGGAACACTAACCTTAAGTAACTAAGGGTATGACTGACTACTTGGTGTGGGAATAATCTTAATTTTTGGTTTCATTCTTTTTGGTGGAAACTCCAACTCAAATTATTTTACTTTGGGTATTTTATCTAGTCTGGATTTATTCTGTACTCTCATAAACCTCATAATAAATGTCTGAATTGTTAAATGTGTTTCAAAATATCAGGGGTTTATTATCACGGATGTATAAAATCACTAGATGCTGGTCACTAAAATCCTGCCAGATATTTCTGTGACCATCTTCATATAAGAAACTACAAATCTCCTAAGACTTCTAGGGAGAAAGCATTTGGGTCGATATAAATGTGTTTATGCAGGTTAGTTTTCCTTTTCTTTCAGTCTTCATTTCTTTACCCCTGGAGCAGACACTTTTTTTGTTTGTTTTATTTTGTTTTGGCCACGCACCTCATCCCCTTGGCCCCTGTGACTTCTGTAACAGTTGTAGGAGGCTGTTCCTTTCACACTGATAGCTTCCCATCTCAAATACATACTGTATCTTTTGTCATTTTCTGAAGGTTTGGGCCGCTCATTAAGCCCCGAAATTGAGCAGCCTGGAAGTGCAAGGAGCTAATGCCCCTTGGACAATCTTAACCAAAGAGGGTTAAAATTAATGCAATAAAAGTCAGCCTCCCAACCGCCAGAAGAACGCTGCAGAGGTATGGTCTACACAGTTCCTCAGAAGATCTCAGCTGGACTTGAATCTCAGTTGCCATAAGTGGTAACCAGCTCAGGAATATACCTTTAACTAGTTCTCTTCCCTTCCCTGTATCACTCTTTATGGTTCCTCCCTTCTGCTTCCTAGATTCCCATTCCCCCCTCCCTCCAACCCCCACCACCCTTCAACTACTTGCACTGAAGTCCTTATCTCAGGCTCTGCTTTGGGGGAAAACCAAACTTAGACCGCTCCCACATAAATATTAAGCTGTGAACTCATATCACCCCTTCCACTCCGTGCAGAGAAGAAGGAATCCAAGTGCTTAGAATTTTGCAAATATATATGTTTATATTTTCATTTGACTGTACTGCTTTAAAACTGACGTGAATGACATGATGGCTAGCATTTATGTGAGATAAAACTTTTCTTATTTTTGGCTATTGATTCATAATAAAATGAAAATTTCTGTAGTTCGCATATTTTATTAACTTAAATGATGTTAATAAATAATTGTAATTTGTGTCTGCATTAGCACAGGAGAATAATTGGAGATATAGTCATTCCCATGGAGATGTCTGCAGAATTTGCAGGTTCTAGAATGAAAGGCTCACAACTTATTTTCTCTTTCTTCAGAAATGATGGGCAGTTTGGCTTGGAAACTACTGCTGATGTGTGCTGTTAGCCTAAAGAACCAGAGGAATAAAAAAGGGTCTGTGCAAACATAAATTTCCCAGCATTTTTTCCTTTTCTTTGTCTTATTCTGACCTTGGAGTCTGGAACACCTTTCATTTTTTTCTTTAATGTACAGATGGCAGACCCCTAACAAGAAAATATTTCAAATTTTATGGCTCTATTTTTTTCTGAATCTGGTCTTTTCCAGCATAGAAGAGACTATTTATCATCCTAACCAGCTTCACATTGCTCTGTTCATGCTCATGCAGAGAAAAGAGTACAGGAACACCAAGAAAGGAAGATTGAAGGGAGATCTTTTGTCGATGATAATTGTTTAAATTCAACTGTAAATTTATAATTAGAAATTTTCTAATTTTTTGTGCCATAGATAATACAAATAGTACACAGTGCTTTTTCTTTCAAAGACAAACAATAATACCTGTTGTTTGTATATACCCAAAGGTGCTGTATATACATATAAATGCGAAAATATATACATGTGCATAAGTATCACTCTATGTCAAATATATTGCTATATTTCATAATAGGTCTATGATATATCTAATATATGATACATGATCATAATTTAAATATTATATTTTATGTAGGTGATATATAATCAGTAATAGTAATATAATGTGTATACTGTTCTGCCTGTTTTTCATCTTACTTTTTAACTTAGAGTATCTTGGGCATTTTCCCTTGATGAAATACATAATAGAATCAATATTTTAATGTCCATATAGTACCCATTTTAGGAATATGCCATCAATTATTTAACCAACCTTCAGGATAGGGTTTTGGTATAGACCTTGGCATTTTTGGTGGTCAGTCTTTGCTAATACAAATAATGTTGCAGTAAATATCCTTTTATAGATCCCATTTTTCTTATATGTCACTAAGTCAGTAGGATAAATAGTAGAATTGCAGAAATAAAGGGTCTGAGAATTTATAATTTCAATAAAGATTATGAAGTTGCTATTCTTAGAGTTTTACTAATTTATACTCTTACAAGCTATGTTTGAGTGAATCTGTTATCTGACAACCTGGCTAAGTGACTTTTGGATTATCAATAATCTGTTAGGTAAAAAAAATAGTTCATTGGATCAGTCGTTTACTTTGATTTCTTTTATTACTAAGTAGGTTGAGCGCTCTTTTGTATGCTAAGAAACATTTGTATTTCCTTTCTGTGAACTGCTTTTTAATTTCTCTTGCTTATTTTTTTTCTATTGGATTGTTATTTCATTGATTTGTAAAATTCACGTATATAAGGAAATTAGTCATATATGATTGACATAAGTTGTAATTTTTTTTCTATTTGTCATTGTCTTTTGATATTTATGGCATTTTTTATATGCAAAACATTTAAATTTGGGGGCAGCTAAATGTATCATTTCTTTTGTAGTTTGAGTTTTGCAACTCACTTGGAAAGGCTTTCCTTTTCTGAGATTATAAATGTGTTTATTTTATATTTTAAATTAGTATTTTTAAAATATCTTTATGCTTAAATCTTTGGTCTATTCAGAATTTATTTTGTTTAGTGCAAATTCTATATCATTGAAGTATTGTATCATTTTTATCACACTACATTCCTGTATGTATTAGATTGGATTCAGGATTTTGTCATTTCTGTTCTATTGAGGTATTTTTCTAATGCATAAATGTGCATAATGCATAAGTATCACACATTCTTAATGACTATAGTTTATAAAATGTTTTGGAACCTGGAAAGCTAATCTTCTCTATGCCTCTATTATGGACATTATCCTGGTTATTATTGCATATAGATTTTGAATATATACTTAGAACTGCCTATTTTGATTTTTTAAATGATATTTTTGGGGGGTCATATTAAGATACTGATTAGATCACATAATTCATATCTTTATGTTGTAAAGGATTGCAATTCATATCTTGGCTTTGTAAAAATGCTGCAATAAACATAGGGGTACATATACCTTTCTGAATTAGGATTTTCATTTTCTTTGGGTAAATACCCACTAGTGGAATTAATTACTGGTTCATATAAGTAATTTTATTTTTAAGTTTTTGAGGAACCTTTGTCCTGTTTTCCACTGTGGCTGCACCAATTTGCATTCTAACTAATAGTTTATGAGTGTTCCTTTTTCTCTACATCTTTGCCAACACTTGTTATTGCTTGTTTTTGTTTTTGTGCTTTGATTTATTTTTTTTAATCATTGTAGTTTTGGTTTGCATTTGTTGTTGAGCATCTTTTCATGTGTGTTTTTGCCATCTATATGTCTTCTCTGAAAAATATCTGTTCAGATCCTCTGCCTTTTTTAATCAGATAATTTGTTTTTTGGGCATACAGTCTTCATATATTTAAAATATAAACCCCTTATCTGATATATCATTTGCAAATGTCTTCCCCCATTCAGTAGGTTGCCTTGTCATTGTTTTTTTCTCTTTCAGGTTTTTATTTAAATTTTAGTTGATTAACATATAGTGTAATAGTGGTTTCAGGCATACAATTTAGTGATTCATCACTTACATATAATACCCAGTGCTCATCCCAACAAGTGCCCTCCTTAATATCCATTGCTCATTTAGCCCATCCACCTCCCTCTTCCTTCCATCAACTCTCAGTTTGTTCTCTATCCTTGAGTCTCTTACGGTTTGTTTCTCTCTCTCTCTCTTTTTCTTTTTACCCTTTCCCATATGTTCATCTGGTTTGTTTCTTAAACTCCACATATGAGTGAAATCATATGGTATTTGTTTTTCTCTGACTGATTTATTTCACTTAGCATATTACACTGTAGTTCCACCCACATCATTGCAAATGGGTTGCCTGTCATTTTGTTGATGGTTTCCTTCATTGTGCAAAAGTGTTTTATTTTGTTATAGTCCCAAAGCTTTGGTTTTTCTTACCTTGGGAGACATACCTGGAAAAATGTTTCTACAGCCAGTGCCAAAGAAATTACTACCTATGTTTTTCTCTAGGAGTTTTATGATTTGGGGTCTCACATTTAGGTCTTTAATCCATTTTGAGGTTATTTTTATGTAAAGTATAAGAAAGTGGTCCAGTTTCATTCTTTTGCATATAGCTATCCAGTTTTTCCAGACTGTTTATTAAAGAGACGATCTTTTTCTTCATTGTATATTCTTGCCTCCTTTGTCATAGATTAATTGATTGTGTAAGTGTGGGTTTATTTCTGGGCTCTCTATTCTGTTCTTTTGATCTATGTATCTATTTTTGTGCCAGTATCATAGTTTTGATTATTACAGTTTTGTAGTATATTTTGAAATCTGGGATTGTGATACCTCTAGCTTTGTTCTTACTCAAGATTGCTTTGGGTATTTGGGGTCTTTTGTGGTTTCATATAAATTTTAGTATTATTTTTGTTTTAGTTCTGTGAAAAATTGTTGGTATTTTGACAGGTACTGCATTAAATCTGTGGATTGCTAGAAATGGTTTTTAAAGAAATTAATAGAATTTAGTTTTTGAAGTAGCTTTGGTAGTTTTACAGAAATTTAATGGAAAATATGGAGCCATTATGAATTTTTACTGTTTTGGGTCACCTGGGAAGCTTAGTCAGTTGAGCCTCCAACTCTTGATTTCAAGTCAAGTCATGATCTCACAGTTGTCAGATCAAGTCCCACATCAGACTCCACACTAACAACGTAGACCCTGCTTGGGATTCTTTCTTTCCTTCTCCCTCTGCCCCTTCCCCACTCACACTACTCCATCTCTAAATAAAAATTTTTTAATAGGAAATGATTTTTTAGTGTTTTTAGAAGTGTCTGTTTTTCTTAATGATGTTTCTAATTTCACCCTCATGTCTATAATATTATTATTTCTTTTCTTCTCATTCTTCCCTGAGTTCTGACATGTTATAATTCCATCTTCTATTATTATCGTGTATCTTCCCTGAAGAGATGATTTGTCAAATTTATTTAAAATTGTAATTCTACTCTTGTCCAATTTCCACCAGTAACATGACAGTATTTTGGGTACAAATGCATTTTGTTTGGATCTTTTCCCTGTTTCTTTTCTTCTCTATTCTTCTAATCTTCATATGGGATCTACCCTGGTTTCTGTTTAACTAATACAATCTTTTGAATGAGATAAATTCTTTATATACCAGCTATTTGCAAAATGTCGGCATTGAGATAGATCCAGGGCTATATTCCCTCTAGTAGTAATTATGCCATGGCATGTGGTTATGTTTGTAAGTGAATTCTTTTCACTTTTATTTTCCCCCAGCTCACTGATACTGACACTATGGGTATCTTATAAGCAGTCTTTCTACTTTCCTGTCCAATTGACAAATGCTTTGGGCAAATCTGGCTTGGCTATGTGGATCCTAGTTCAGTGCCTTCTTCCCTGCTTCTTAAAATTTTTATGACAAATTGGATCTAGGAAGGCTCCATCCCTGTGTCTCTGCTCTTATTGTTCCCAAACAGATATTGTTACTCTTGCGCATCAAGTGCTGCTCTTATTTAGAGAACTGTAGCCTGAGACATTCTCTCTTGAGCCACCCAGTACCTCAGGTGACCTTCCTTGCACTTCACAGCCCATCAATAATTTTATAGTTCTGGTTTGATGATGTCTTCAAGTTTCATCAGAGATGGAACTTGCATTTTTGTTTCTTTTTCTTATTATTTTGGATGGTTTCTAAGAGAAAGAGAGAAATTATCATTCTAATGTGTTATTTTTAAAAATCTGGGGTGCCTGGGTGGCTCAGTTGGTTGGGCCTCCAACTTTGGTTCAGGTCATGATCTCAAAGTCTGTGAGTTTGAGCTCAGCATTGAGCTCTGAGCTGCTGGCTCAGATCCTGGAGACTGCTTCAGATTCTGTGTCTCCCTCTCTCTCTGCCCCTCCCCTGTTTGTGGTCTGTTTCTCTCACTTTCAAAAATAAACAAACATAAAAGTATTTTTTAATAAAAATCTGAACAAATCTTGAAATTCAATTTTTCATATTACAAAGTCCAACTTCTTTCTTGTTCTTTAGACTTGACTCTTGTCTGGAAACAACTTTTCAGGACTGGGTATCTGTACACCTTAGTACATGTAAAGGGATGCTTTAATTGAGAGATGCGGACACAGCTTTGGGGAAGAGTATTGGGGGTGAAAAAGGAGAACAGAATGAGGGATTGTATTATGTTATCTTCATTGTAGGATTAAGCCAGAGCTTTGATGTATGTGTGTGACTTATTTGGTGGCAGAGGTTTCGTATAATTTTGTAATGTTATATAATATTAAATATTATGTTTGTTCAGAGCTATACAAACAAGAACAGAAGCTAATGGTTCTTACTCTCCAGGTGAACAAAAATCAGGAATAGTGACTATAAAAGTCACTATTCAATTTAAATTAAATTTAAAACTAAATTTAATCCAAAAAATTAAATCACTATTAAATTTAATATAAACATCACTAGATTTAATAGTGACTATAAAACTATTAAATCTAGTGATGTTTATATTGAATAATGACTATTAAAAATCACTATTTAAATAATAATTTTAAATGCAATGATCAGTGTCTTATAAGTTCAGTTCTTCAGGTGGAGAACACATATTATTAAGAAATAATGTGATGAAGTTATCAGGTTAACTTTGTTATTTTGTTATTTCCTTCACTGTTCTCTCTAAATTAGTAAATTAGGGTGTTCATTTCAAGAGAAAAATAGATTTAAATATAAGGATTTTGTTGAGGCATATCAAATATTTCATGCAAAGTTGAATTTGAACTATTCTTACCTCAATTCTAGACTGACCTCCTAGGCACAGTGTTAATGCAGGTATAAGTTTTACCTTAATTTCTACTTTTCTAGTATAGCTGCCTAATCTCATTAAATATATAAAATCAACTTACTGGTGGGTAAGCTTTTAAAAATTAACACAAAATGTGTTTGATATAAGTACTTATCAGGAATTAGTTGGTAAATGTAGGCATAGAATTCTACACATATTAATTGATGAAGATAAATTACATTCATTCCAAAGAATTCTCCATTTCCCCAATTACTTATTGGCCACTAGACTTAAAATACTGTGTGCTGAATTGAGTAGAAAGAAGTAAAATTTTAATATGACAGGAAATTATACTTAGGATCTATTAATAACTTCATCTGGGTAAGAAGTAAATTGTAAAATATATGGCATGCTTTCTTCCCAAGTATTAATGAGTTATTTTATAATACCAGAAATTCATTATATACAAAAAACCAAAAGAAACAGTACACAAGTTAGAAAGAACATGGACTTTGAATTCAGTCATATCTATGCTCAAAATCCAGAGTCCTGCTTCACTTCTTGTAGGAAATGTGACATTGGCCAAGTTATTCAACTTGAAAGTCTTCTCAGTGTTGAATTAGTGATGCCAGCACCTATATAACAACATCCTGAGGAAGGGTACGTGTTTCAAACCACCTCACTTTGAAAACAAGGTTTAGGCAGGGAAGGGAGCCCAACACCAATCACATGACCAAATTCACATTATGATTGGGCAAGGATTACAGGGGTTTATAGTAATCATTTTCCCATTTGTCTTTGCTATTTTATTTTAGTTCTCTATAAGTTCAGAACTTTTACAAAAAAGAGGTGATATGTAAAAAGCTCTTACCACTTACCACTTGGGCAAATTACTTAACTAGTCTGTGCCTTGGCACCTTCATCTATCAAGTGGGGATAACAACAGTAGTTATTTTCTTGTGGTTTATTACACACAATGGCAAATGGTCATAATTTACTAATCTATTTGCTCTCCACAAAAATAGGGAAAAATCATTAATTGTCTTGTGCATTTTAAGATAGCTTTAGTCTTAAAATGAGGGATTCAGCCACAGGCTTCTCAACATAGTCTTGAATGTTAATCATATGGATGAACTTTTCCTGCTTGAGGTTTGCAGCATCAGCGCAGCAAGCACATGAATGTAGTCTCTCAAGTTAGAGCAGTTTGAGGGCCTAGGTTCCAGGGAAACCATTCAAACATGTATCTACTGTTTGAATGGTTTCCCTGGCACCTGAATGGTACTAATGGATACTACCAGGAGATAAATATGAAAGATGTGTACATGAAAGCTTGGGTAACTTAGGAAAGTTTAGAAATGTAACTATTAAAAAAAAGAGTATTACTGAGAATGCAGAAATTAGGGAGTATTACTAATGTAAAAGATACTATTCCAAAAAACAAGAGAAAGAGAAATTCAGGCAAAATTAACAGTTTTACTTACTCATATTCCATCCAAACATCCCAATTACGTTGAAGAGTGCTTACTAAACAAATTAAGAATAAATGTTGTGAATAAAGTACACTGGAATTTTAGTGTTACAGTGACAGGAGAAATACAGGAAATATTCCCCTTGGTAAGTTATCTTTTTCCTCTAAAAGAGTAAATACATACACCAAGTATAACAATGTAACATTTGACTAGAATTCACAACTAAAGGCTAGATAATGCCTTTTAGTTCTGCTGGTAGCGTGGTCTTCATGATTATTCAGTTCTCATGTCACAGAAATAAACCCACTTGAATTCTCCATTGAGCATCTAAAGGCTATGCCCTATGGATTGGATGAGAAATAAGATCTAAGAAACAGAAAAGCTTGCCTTTTCATTTATTTTTTTAAATATATTTTTATTTATTTCTAGGAGAGAGAGAGAGAGACAGCGTGAGCAGGGGAGGGTCAGAGAGAGAGGGAGACACAGACTCTGAAACAGGCTCCAGGCTCTGAGCTGGCAGTCAGCACAGAGCCCGACGCGGGGCTCGAACCCACGAACCGCGAGATCATGACCTAAGCGAAAGTCGGACGCTTAACCGACTAAGCCACCCAGGCGCCCCCTTGCCTTTTCATTTTAACCAGTATATTAAGAATATGAATACTTTGTCAGAGTTATATTTTATCAATATCCTCTTTCAATGTGTAGTTTGCTTTTTCATTCTTGTTTTAATGTTTATTTATTTTTAGATAGAGAGAGAATGCCAGAGAGAGCATGCATGAGTGAGAGAGGATCAGAGAGAGGGGGAGAGAGGAACTGAAGCAGGCTCCATGCCCAGCGGGGAACTTGTGACTGAGCTGAGATCATGACTTGAGCCAAATCAAAAGTCAGATGTTTAACTGACTAGACCACCCAGGCTTCCCTTAATGGTATTTTTGAGGAACAAAGATTTCTATTTAAAAATGTTCTTAAATTTAATGACACTCAATTTGTCATTCTTTTCTTTATGACTGATGCTCTTTTGTGTGCTGTTTAAGAACTGTTGCTTCCTTAAAGCAAAGTAAGAGAGAATGCCAATATGAATTCACCTGAAGCATAATTTTATCTTATATATGACATGAAAATCAAAGGTATTACCATTTAATCCATCTTATTGGTACTACAACATCCCAGTTTTCTTAAAAATTATTGGTATTATAAGTCATGAATTCTACAAGTTTACTAGAAGCAATACAGATATACTAAACTTCTAATGCATACAGATTAGTCTAAAATGTCTTGTAAAACATTCTATTTTTAAATTGATATAACTTTTAAAGGGTTTTTATGTATAGTGAATAAAACTCTTCCTCTCTGAGACTTCTATTTATTTGAACAAGTGTTCTTCAAATAGTGCCTAATTTCTCCTCTATAGTTCTCCAGATACTTAGAGATAATTCTTATCTTCCTATGAAGACACTGCTTTTAAAAGGTATCACATTGGTGAAAGAGTACTTGGTTTTGAGGTGAAAGTGGAAGAGAGTCAGCAGGCACTGAAACCATGGATCTGAGGCTTAGAAATGATTTCAAGAATCTAAGTAGGATTATGGGTCTCATCTGACTTGGGAATGTGTGAGCACGAATGTATAAAAGAAACCTTTCTTGGAGGTTTTCTGTTTTTAAGTAAGGGTCAAAGAGGTACAGGAGCAATTAGGAATACAAAATCACTAAACTCATTTGGGAGAGTTTATAGAGCATATTAGTGGCTATAGAGTCCACTCCATTAAGGCCTGATAAAAGGTTTTTGTTGATGTTTAATTCATTGTAGGTATACAATTTTAGTAAAATGAAGGGATCAACAATCATATATCAGGGGGCTAATGATAAACCAGTATAGTTAGTATGGATAAAGTAACCTTATTCTTTTTCGTGGTAATAGAAAAAATAATTGAAGCCTGAAGTATCTAAAAGTGATCATGTAAGGACTATTAGCTCACTGGTAAGAGAGAAAATGTTGGGTTTTGTTGTTGTATTGGGAAATTTGTGCTTAACATTGGAAAAGTGATACTTAAATTTTAGAAAAAGATTGGCAGTTGTAACAAGTCTACTTGAGAGCGCTGTCTACTTTGTGGAAGGTTGCCAGTTTATATTTTGCGAATTTTATAAGTAGTTGTACATAGAAACCTGAGTTAACTTCTTCAGTGTTTCTGATTATTCACATGATGAGTTCCTGCCCTTAGAGATCAAGTTGGCTGAAAGTTCTCTTAAGTATCTTCTGGGCCTTTTGAAAACACAGGTTTATCCAAGAAAACACAGGGTATACAAGAAAAGTAAGAGATAATTGAAGAGGTTCAAAAAAATATGAGAAGATATTTAGAACCTAGGAGAAACAGAACTTAGTCTTGGAAAAAAAGAAACTTTAAATCAGAAAAGAATGAAAAACAGGAGAAAATGGGATAAATATAGAGCTTCAGAGGCAAACATATTCTAATATATAAATGTATCACAATGTCATATATCTTAAAATTTCACAGTATTATATGTCAAATATAGTTCAATTAGAAAGAAAGAAAAAAAAAGAGGAACAGAGATATGTAAAGGAGGAAGAATGGGGGGAAGGTAATTAATATTTAATAGTATAAATCTTTTTGTAAACTAAGAAGGCTTGGTAGTTCAGAATAAAATATCTGTTATATTTAGTTTTGAGAAGAGTAAAAAAAATACACAACTTGCCATAATCATTTAAGGATCATGATAATCATTATGTTATGAATAGAAATAATTAGGTAAAAGTTCTATTACTGAATACAAGTACATTAGTACCATGGATTTGTGTATAAAAATACCAAACCACACACACATATTAAGTATTAAAAATATTATTCTTTTTTAAATCTGGACCCTGTGAATGAAAGCATTTTGCTGTCTGCCTGCTAACCTGAGTGAATATTTCCTCTGATGCAGAATCAATCCAGGACTGATTGTTGGTTGATGTATTCCAGAGAGGCCCAAGTTTCCTCTCATCAGGAAATATTAGTGTTCCTAAATATTGTGAGCTTTCTGGAAGTATTCTCCTTTTTCCAGTCACTTCACTTAAACTTGGAGTCTTTCTGAAATACCATCAATTCATCAGTCTTTCCAAGAGGTATCCTTCTTTAAAACTTGACATGGTCTCTTTTCTTTCAAAAATATCCCACAGGGCATCTGAGTGGCTTAGTCAGTTAAGCATCTGACTCTTGATTTCAGCTCAGGTTATGATCCCAGGGTCACAGAACTGAGCCGCCACGTTGGGCTCTGTGCTGAGTGTGGACCCTGCTTAAGATTCTCTCTCTCTCTCTCTCTCTCTCTCTCTCTCTCTCTCCCTCTGCCCCTCTCCCCAACTTGCCCTATAAATGAATGAATGAATGAATGAATGAATCTCCACATTTAGAACTATTTGCAAAGCCATTTGAGCCACTTGGTTCCCTGTTCTTCTAAACAATATACCTTTTCAAATTTATATAAACTCTTGCAAGAATCAGGATAATTTTCATTCTCTTGCTGTATAAAGGGTAACTTTCAGTAGCTAAAATAGTTTAAATGTCAATTTGAGAGCCTAATTCATGACCAGAATATTTCCACAATATTAGAAAGGCTCTGGTTTATGTCATGTAGGTCTGTGTTACATCGTGGAGTTGGTTTACAGGTAAAATAATCTTCTATCTTCAGTGACATTCATTTGGAAATTAGTATAATATTTGCTGATGTTTTCCTCAAATGTGGAAGGAAACTGTTTCACTTCTTCTTAGTTGTTAGTGCTGAATGGTAGCTTTTCCTAACCTAATTTGTCCTTCTAGGTTATGGCTCTTCCCCATGCCTGTCCCAGAAGAGAGTCCCATGCCTGCAAAGGAATAAGAAGTTTTGTCACTATACTATGCTACCTAACAGGTAGTGTTATCCAATATAAATATATACCTGGGATTCTAAGCACTTACTTGGTTTTTGACTGCCAAGAATCCAATCAAGCTTACAACAGACACTAATGGAGTACCTTCTACATTTTAAGATTATATGCTAGCCATACATTGGAGGAGATGCCTGACAAGTCATTGCTTTTTTGGAATTAATATACAATAAGATGGAAGATTTTAAAATGGAGAGGTTGCTATGAACACAATAAAGATGGGGAATAGAGAATGAGTAGGACAGGGTATGTTAGATTTGAAAATCAGAGACAACTATTCTCTGAAATTGTTGATATCTGAATGAACAGGAGACAATCCTGTGAATATCTGAGAGAAGAATCTTCTGAGCAGAAGGAAAGCGAGTGCCCTGACGTGGGATCAAGTTGGAGTGTCCCAAGAACAAGAAGAGACTAGCGTGGGTGCAGGGCCATACACAAAGGGAAAGCTCTGAGAAGGTGAGCAGAAACTAGTTCACATAGAATATGAGACATTCTGGGGCGCCTGGGTGGCTCAGTCGGTTAAGAGTCCGACTTTGGCTCAGGTCATGATCTCACGGTTCATGGGTTTGAGCCCCGCGTCGGGCTCTGTGCTGGAGCACAGCAGCCTGGAGCCTGCTTCAGATTCTGTGTCTCCTTCTCTCTCTGACCCCCTCTCCCCCGCTCTCTCTGACCTGCCCCTGCTCACGCTGTCTCTCTCTCTCTCTCTCAGAAAGAAATAAAACATTTAAAAATTTAAAAAAAGAATATGAGAAATTGTGAGATTTTATTTCAGGTACAATTGAAATCTACTCTAGGATGTTGAGCAAGAGAACTTCATGGTCTAATTTTGATTATACAATGATCCTTCTGGATATTAAGTGGAGAATAAGGGAAATGGCTGATCCAGGATGGGCAATTAAAAGGCTCTTCCCATAGTCTGTGTGAAATGAAGGCTTGTGCTAGAAAGGTGGTGGCAGAGATGAGAGAAAGTGATAGATTCAGGATTTATCTAGGGGTTAGACTTGACTGATTTGCTAATCAGTTGGCTATAGACAGTGAAGGAAAAGAGACAACTCAAGGTTGATTCCTGAGCTTTTGGCTCAAGAACTGAGAGAGTGATGGTGAGATTTATGGATACAACGAAAGCATATATTCCTAGAGATAAGAAATTCCAGGATGGCTTTCTAATTATCTCAAGTTTCGATTTTGATACCTAGAAAGTATTATTTTAGAAGTCCTCTCAGGACTCATAGAGTCTGCTCCTCCATCTTCTACAATCATTTGGACAGCATCTAATTCCCTGCATTACATTTCTTTATCTTTTACATGCTAGAGGGATTTCTTTTTCTTGCATCTCTGATAGTGTGAGCCTCGAGGAAATCAAGAATATAGTTTCACTGAAGACAAGAGAAAGAAGGGTTTTTTACAAGTGTCAATATGTATTGACGTGGGGCTCAATCTTACAAATCGTAATATCATGATCTGAACTGAAATCAAGAGTTGTATGCTTAACGAACTAAACCACCCAGGCACCCCTATAGATCAATATTTTAAGTAGTTTTGTTGTGATAGGGAGCAGAGAAATTTTATGGTAGCTATAGCGGGGCAAAGGGGTCAGGAAGGATGCCTTTGGAGTGGAGATACTTTAGGTATCAGTTATCTTGCTTTTGGTTGCAAGTTGTAGAAATTCCAATTGAAATTGGCTTAAGCAGTAAAAAATGTTCATGTAACTGAGAAAAGCTCCTAGAATTGGGGGCTCCAACTGCATTTTTCTGCAGCTAAGTTCTGCAGTTCTCTACATTTTTCTTTGTGTCCAACTTTAGTACTAATTTAAAAAGTCAAATAATAACAGTTGTTATGGTGTTCATATATTTACAAAATGTAGATCAGAGTGAGGGGAAAGCACAAATCCTGACATTCACTCTGATTGGACCAATATAAAATCAATCAATGCCCAGAGGAATTTGATGAACTAACTGGCTAGAGTCTGGGTGACTGTGTATAGGGGAATAACATTACTTGGATTGCTTATAACTTGAAGCTGAAAGTGGACGTCAATCTCATCTAATACGTGGCTGGTGGACAATGGGGAGTGGAGGGACTGGCAAATTTCATAACCCAATACATTGTCTATGTGCTATGGGAGAGAAACTTGTGGAAGAAATCAATAATAAAACAGAGACTAGAGGTAATTTTATATAGAGATCTCTGAGACAGTAGGAGGAGCACTCCAAAGCACAATTTCAGGGGCTGGTGATTGCTTGGGGTGCGGGTCACCTTCTCTACAGAGAAGAGAAAGGGAGAAAGTGTAGCTAGGGAAGAAAGCAGATGGCTGCATGCAGAAGGAAGGAGGAGTTCTAGTATGATGGCTTCTATTTTCCCAAGGAAGCAAAGGACAAGATCATTAGTTGATGGTGAGGAAGGCAGAGAGGCAGAGGAATATTGACACAAATGGAGAAGGTATGAAACCATTTTTTGGGGGAGTGTAAAAGTGAAATGTGAGGTGTCAAAAAAAATTCAGTTGAATAGATTTGACGATCTAATTGCCTTTATTAAATGATTCATGAATCAACCAGTCTCCCATCTACCAAATAGAGGGGAGATCTGAGGTGAATTACAAAATGGAGGTTTTTATAAGGAGAGTGGGTCAAGACAGTTATTAGCAAAAGAAATGATTATTTTGAGCAAGGTTCCTTTACTTTAGGGGGAAGCAGAGGGTGACTTATCATGCAGGTTACCTCATCTTCTTTTGATGGAGTCCATGTGGCAGACTCATTGGTAGCGATCAGAAAATCTCTGACTGATTGGTTAAGACTACATTTCTGGGAAGGTTGAAACTGCAATTACATTAGGTATTAAGCCTCAATTTGGGTACTTGGTCCAAGTGATACCATTTTGGGCCTGTGGTTTTCTTTTTAACAAGGGAAGATACAGAAGAAGGAGTGAATGATTGAGAATAACTATCAAATTCCTATTTCTAGTTTGGAGGAGTGCAGTTCTCTCAGACACCCAGGTTAACAAACTTGAAGTAATTATTACCTCTCCTTTGTTTTCTATTTTCCACACTCAATTTCTAAAAATTATTTTCCTTAAGATTTTTTTGTTAATAGGCAGTCTTTCTCACCCTCACTCCTCTGATGTGAGCTGTCATCTTTGCACAGGAGGAGTATTGTGTAAGTCTCAGCGGAAATTTCCTTATCTTCAGATTCTTCCCTCCTTGATCCAATCACACTGCTGTCAGAATAATCATCCCTAAATACAGTTTTTGTCAAGTTGTTTCCTTGTTTGTCCAAGTTTCTAAGGTCTTTCGGGCTAGGCCTTCCTTATGTTGTTTCCCTATGCTTTGCAGTATAAAAATTTCTAGTCTTGTCAATCTAGTCTTTTCCTTTGACCATGAATGTCATGTCAGATTTCTTTCCACTTTTCTGTGTTCACTCATAGTTCCCTTGCTAGAATGTGCTAAAATGATCTTTTCAGGACAATAAATTATACTCATTCTTTAGGATTCCACTGTCCAAAAGAACTTTCTGTGGTGATGGACGATGGACATATTCTGTATCTGCATAGCAATGTAGGGGTCAAGGGTCAGCTGCCCTAAAATGAACCACTTTGACATGAAGATTATTTTGAGTTAAAGCAATCAAAACACAGTAGGTTCAGGAAAGCTTTTTACCTCTTCCTCAACTGCCTAAAGAACTAGTAATAGAGATCTCCTTTTACTTAAGAAATGTGTTTGCGTAATAGGGCTACCTCTGTTTTCTAAACATCTCTCACCCTCATAATACTCTTCTCCTTTGTATCCCTAGAACCCCAACCCTCTCTTTAGCTCAGGATGTAATACAAGCCTCATGTTACCTGATTACCTTCAGAATTTTATGTCTGCATGCATGGGTTCCCTGTAAGTACAAAACTAAATTTGATTTTCTCCTGTTCATCTGTTGTGTAAAATGAACTATTAGTCCAGCTAGAAGAACATTGTGCAGGGGAAAATCTCTACCTCCCCAACAACTACATGTGGCTATTGAGCACTTGAAATGTGGTGAGGAAGCTACATTTACATTTTAGCTTTACTTATATTTAATGTTACTTATATTTCAATTTAAATGTAAAGAGCCATGTATGCCTATTTGTTGCCAAAAGGACAACACATCAGGAACTGCACATTATCCTATTACTTCCCTGAAGTCACTTAACCAGTTAAACTTTTATAAACATTCTCCTTTCTGGAAAGTCCTGCAGCTTTGATGATCTATACAGCACAGTTGTACATTTATTTCTATATTTTTCTACTTTCATGTTTTTATACTTGCCATGTTTCTCCGTCTTATTTTTCTCTTTTACTGACAATGTTGAGCTTATAGTATGACCCTCAATACACACTTGACCAAAGTTTTGAATTATTTATGTCTTAAGGGGATGCTTCTCCTCTACTAAAACAAGACAAAAAAACCAAAGATAAAAATAGAGGAAAACTCTGCCAGGTCACCCTTCTGGCAAGAAAGAAACGAAAATGGCTTCTTCTCCTTGTTCTTCTTACCTTTCTCTCTGTTGGATGGCTTCCATTTTCATTTCTGTCTGGAAAAACTAAAACAGCATTATTGTCATGCACTTTGTAAAGACTTTCCTGATACACGGTTCAATAACAGTTTATTCCTTTTAGGACGGTAGTATCTTAGTTACTGTTATATGACATGTTATAATTATATTGCTAGTTTTACTAAAGACTTACTCACATATATAGCATTTTTCTGAAAGCTGTGGGACCATCTGATTTCCACAATTTACCAGTCAAACTGGTACTTCAGCAATTAAATCTAAAAGTTTTTCAATTTGAGGACATTCACCTTTTTAAGTAGGAAGTATAGGGGCCATATTGCCAGTCTAAGGGAAGTTAAATGGATTACTAAGTAATTCTGTACTGCTCCTCTCCTGAAGAGTTATTCAAATCCACTAGCATAATACATGTTTTTTTTTTTTTCTGTAGTGATTAGCCCACAAGCATTCAGTTGAAAGAAATGTAGCATTCTCCTTTCCTTCCAATGGAAAGCCGGCCTTCACTTATGCAAATGATGGCCCTCATGCTGGGGGCCCAAAAGAGAGCCCCTGACACAATTGCATCAACAGAGATATAAATCCCTCTACTGGCCTGCCTTCCCTATTCTTGAAGCTGCTTCAGTGTTCAGTAATGTTCATTTGCATGTTAACACTAGCAAAAAGTATGCAAAACTTGAATGCCCAACTTTTCAAAGGGGAGGAGGGAATGCAGCTTGGAGGAGGACAAGGGAGAAGGAAAATCCCAGAGCAGATAGTTTGGCTTGGTTTTGCTTTCTAGACAATGAGAGCCTAGGAGCAAAATCTACTTGCCAATCTACCTTCCTTAAAAATGAAATGTAGTCAAGTCCATTTGCCTCTTGTGAGATCAGGCAACTTGATTTTTTTCCAGGATTTTAAAACTTGGATTTAAACTCTTAAACTTAGATGTTCAAATACAGTGGCTAGTCCATATCAATCAAAAGTAGGGTGAGTTTTATATTTAGGGTTTGTGCTATTTTATAATTCTCAAGGATAAGATATTTAGCTTTCTCATTTGTCTCTTCATGGGTATTATTTTACACACATGAACACACATACACCCTCTATGATGTAAATAATGTCAGGCACTATACATCATATAGTAACATCCTGCATAATGACCAAGTGCTTTGATTTGGCTAAATTCTATGTTACTTATAATGACTAACACTATTCTATTCTATTTGGATGCCTCTATAGGATATAAATACTTTTGCTTCTTTCGCATAGATGTTATATAAGTATAGGTGCAGTGAAACAATGAGAGAACATAGAAAGCAATGATTTACTTAAATGAAAAAAAAAGGGTTGTTTTTTTTTTGGCTATTGGGGAAAACTGGGTACTTCAAGAATGGTAGAGAAAAAAAGATGCTTAGTTAAATTCAGGGGGAAAAACATGGAGGAGAAAACAGAATAACAAAGAAAGAATGATAAAAAGACAGTAGTTGCAGAGAAATCTGACATTTAAACCTAGGCCCCTCCCGGTGCCCATGGCAACTCCTCTGACAACTTGGTTAAAAAAAAAAAAGACAAAAAATCTATTCTCTTCTTTGCTTTCAAGGATAATCCTTGCTTTTTTATTTTTTCTCCCTGGGAACCATGACACTTTTTTTTCTTTTTTGGGACCATGCAGGAATTTCTTTTATAATAGACCTAATAAATAATGGAGGGTTAATATCCTTTAGACAACGAGATGGGAAATTTGATCTTCCCAGAACACATTTTCACACTTAGATGTGACTTGGGTGCTAAGAAGCATAAGTAGGGTGAGTTTTTATATTTAGGATTTGTGCTATTTTATAATTCTCAAGTTGAACACAGTATTAAATATAATTCATGTAGCATGAGTAACTTATTTTAATTGTTCTTTTGAGCTTAGCGTGTGATAACCATTCTCTCTCAAGCTGAATGAAGATCTTATGTATTCTGTCATTTGGTTATCTCTGGTTATATCATCACTTAAGATTAGATAAAAATAATAAGTATACATTAAATCTATGACATCAATTTGTATTTCAACATAATTTCCAAACTGAGAGTCATTTTTCAAGAACTCTGTTACATTAGGATGCGATTCTAGTTTCAGAGCGATTTGTGAGCCCTAACACTGTGGTGTGGGGGCCACTGTTTAAAGGAAGATAGAATGATTGCTCAATGAGCCACACAGCTATTTTACATGTAATTTGCTCACAATTGTTTTATTTTTTTTTTAAATGGGGAATGAGGATTGGTTATATTTCAATTGTCTGTAAATCTCAAATCTGAATTTTAGGACTGGCAGTTTGTGCTTAAATATTTTTGTTATTGTTTCTACTTTTAAGTTAATGCATATGCTCAACAGAATTAACATGGTCTAAGAATACAGACTGACCTTTTTTTATGTTTTGGAGAACACTGTTAGGAAGGTTCAATGTCTATAAAGGGTCTTACTGTTTAATATTTCCCAGAATCTTGAGATTATTTTTCAGAAAGATTAATAATCTTTTAACAGTGAGGAAGTTTATTGAGCACTTACTCTGTGCCATGGTCATTTAAATAAATTATTTCTTATACTCTTAACACATATATAAGGTATATTTTGTACCCATCTTAGAGGAAAGATAATAAGGAGCATGTCTAGTGTCACATAGTTTGTAAGCAGCTGAGCTGGCATCAGACCTAAGCTTATTTAAATCCAAACCCTCAGCTGATTTTTACCACCTCATACATTTCTGAAATGGTGCAATAAATCCCATCTCTCTTCTTTGACAGTTAAATTAAAGCAGGCTTCAAATAGATTAAAACAAAGGTTACTTTTTCTTTTCTTTTCCTCTGCTTTTTGTTTTCTGTTTTCTGGTTTGTTGTTGTTGTTGTTTTGGTATAGGCTTACTATATTTTTATTTCTGTGGAAGAGTGACATGGAAGGAATAGAGAGAAGGGGAGAAAAGAATCTACATCTCTGAGTTTATGCCTAGAAAATCCTGCCCAAGCATGGAGAGAGGAGATGGCAGCTTTCTCCATGAAAATGTCAGTGGCTAGATTTGCTGCCTCATCTCTGCTATCAACCACCTCTGACATTCTCTGGCAGAGCATTGAAAGTTAGTCACAACCATGAACATGAGAGAAAAAGTGTCATGACAACTTGAGTACTGTAAACAGAATTGGCTTTAATAATTATATAAAAATATATACATTGTTTTAGAAATGGCCATGGGAGGGGCCCCTGGGTGGCTCAGTTGGTTAAGTGTCTGACTTCGGCTCAGGTCATGCTCTCACAGTTCTTGGGCTCAAGCCCAGCATCGGGCTCTGTGCTGAAAGCTTGCTCAAGCCTGGAACCTGCTTCAGACTCTGTCTCCTCTCTCTGCCCTTTCCCCGCTAGTGTTCTGTTTCACTTTGTCTATCCAAAATAAATAAATGTAACAAAAAAATTAAAAAAAAAAAAAGAAATGACCATGGGAATGTGCTACTCAGATTGTGGTTGGCTGACAGTTTCAGCTGCTGCCCCCTCTGTATTCACTACTTCGTTCATGCTAAAGGCCACACTTTCTCTAAGTGCTCTCAATCCATAAGTGAGCACTCTGGGGGCATTAGTGCAGGTCCATTCCAGTAGAGGTCCTTTCTAAGTCATGACTTTAGCTCCCCATTGGCTAGGTGGAAACATCCTTATAACTGCTCTGAGACTCTTCCTAACTAATTCTCCTTCTTTCCACCCTCTCCTCTCACTGGTATGAAACTTGCACTTGTGGTCTGAAGGCTTTCCCTATCCTCTACCTCTTCCTCTTTATCCTTGGTGGTGTTGCAGAAATTTTTACCTCAAAACCCAGGGTTCATTGTCTTGCCACTTTGAAATATGAAGAAGTGGACACAAAATAAAATGAGCAGCAGGCAAAAGTTTATTAGAGTATAAGATTAGAAAGTAAGAATAGTAGGAAAGCTCTCTACAGAGAGGGGACATCCAAAAGTGCATGCCTGTGGACTATAGACAAGGGTCTTTGTTTTAGAAGACCCTTTGTCCTTACCCTTTGTTCCTTCACAAGTTTTACCCTTATTGGCTGGATAACTCTGGTGCTGGGTTGTCCACTCCTGATTGACTCGTTTCCATTGTATGAAGGGTGGTCTATGGCCACACCATTCCTTGTGGATCATACTTTTTATGGTCTACTAATTTTTAGTCAGGTCTTTTGTCACCTGAGGAAAACCTGAGGGCAAGTAGGTCTGTTAATTCTTAAGAGGAACCTTATGCCCAAGGGGTTTTGCTATGGTCAGACTCTCCCAGCATTGTTCCAAAATATGCATTTTTCCCTACCCAGGGACCTCAGGTCCTATCCTTTCCCTCTCTCCCTATTTTATCCCATCTTTTCCTTATTATAGTAGTTGCATCTGCTGATAAACTCTTCAACGTTTAATTCCATCTTGGCATCTGCTTCTTAAAAGACTCAAACAGACATATGCTTCAAGGTAGTTGACCTGGAAGGTCAATCATTTATATTGAAGATGTGTTCACATCTCAACACACTACTCTTTTTAGATGTTGTCAGTACTAGCCTAATGACCTAAAGAACTGTAACTATTTCATAACTAAAAATGTATTAATGAATTTAAATCCTGATATTCATCAGTGTATCTGTCTTTAAGTAATTACTTCTATAAAATCAATTCTTGTATAAAAGAATTAATATTTCTTAAATGGATATGCTATAGTGCTCCTGAAATTCACTGTAGATTATTTATATAGTCATAAATGGTCATGTTGGGCACAATAAAGTTTCTGTAATCAAAGTCACCAGTAAACAAGTCTTTGGCTCTAGAATTATTTGAGCAATCTACTGAGATTCTCCCCATTTGAACTTCAGGGTCAATATTCCTTCTTGCCCAAGCACCACTTAAGTGCCTACTCTATTAGGAACCATATTTTTAACTGATCTAGTTAATACTTTTAACAGTAGCGTGTTAGTCCCCAGTGTAATTTTTCTGCCAAATTCGTTTTAAATGGTATCCTTAAATCTAATGATCCTTTTCTACATTCATCAGTTATAGACTGTCACTACCTTTACAGCTAGTTAATTTCTCAACGAGTGCCTTTTTCTCCTGAAGGGCCAAGAGAGGGAGACATAAATTTTCCCATCATGAGGAATTGATTGGCTAAGTTGTACATCAGCCCAGAGAAACAAGTATGTCCAGTTCTACAGCTTTAAGTTTATAAGTGTTGTACTGACACCTGATGGGTACAATCGAATGGTGTCTCAAAAGTTATACAATATGATAATTCTAACTTCACAGTTTAATGACTGACCTGAGCCAAAGTCAGATGCTTAACAGACTGAGCCATGCAGGTGCCCCTGTAAATATCTATTCTGAATAGCATCTACTCCCAGAATTGTTATGATGGTTGCATGATGATCTGCATAAAGTATTTAATAATTCTCATGCAGAGAAAGCCCTTTAAAATGTTAGTTATTGTTATTACATGGTATAGCACAAAGTACCTAAAGGCAAAAATTTGGTTTTCTCTGATCTAGATTTCTTTCTTCAAAATATCCTCAATGGACAAATCATCTGATATAAATCAAGAAATTAAACTAATCTGAAAAAATGAATTTACTATGTTACTTATTATTCAAGTTCTGGATTTCTACCGAAGTTTTAATTTTTTACTCTTGTTTCTAAGTATATGGACTTATAATGTATGTACTTAACATAATACATATTTTAACTACATTAGTAAATGAAGATGAATGAGTACATTATAATGTGGCAAAGTGTCAGCCTAGAGATGGCTCTATCTACAAGTCAAACTAAAGATGAAGTGTTACCTGGAATTCTTAAGCTCTCACACCATGACATGTGCAATTTCTTTAATTATTCTAATAATAGAATTTAAAATGCAGATCTTCCTCAGCTTATGATGTGACTATGTCCTGATAAACCCATTGTAAGACAAAAATGCACTTAATGCACCTAAACTACCAAACATTATCGCTTAGCCTAGCCTACCTTAAATGTGTTCAAGCAATTACATTTGCCTACAGTTGAGCAAAATCATCTAACACAAAGCCTATTTTATGATAAGATGTTGACTATCTCATGTAATTTATGGAACACTGTACTCAAAGTGAAAAACAGAATGGTTGTATAGGGACAGAATGGTTGTTGAAATGTATGTATTCCTTGTTTTCCCTTGTAATTGGGGGCCGACTGGAAGCTGTGGCCACCGAGCATCACTAGGGACTATTACACCACATGTCACTAACCTGGGAAAAGGTTAAAATTAAAAATTCAAAGTACAATTTCTACTGAATGTGTATTGCTTTTGCTTCATCATAAAGTTGAGAAATTGTATCACAAATAGAGGACTGTATATACTTGGTACTTCCCTTATTTAGAATGGATGTAATGAGAAATCCAAGATTTACTTCTCACTTGGATTTCTAATGTCTTTTAAAATGTGTCTTTTTCACATTGCATTAAAATTTGGAGAGTTGAATGGTGACTATAGTTGATCATGCTGTATTATAGAATTGAAATTTGCTAAGAGAGTAGAATTTACACAGAAATAGAAAGAAAGTACATATGTAAGTGATGGATGTGTTAATTAACTTAATGGGAATTCCTTCATAATGTACAGTTATATCAAATGTTCCTGTTGTACCTTTTAAATATATTGCAATTTTATTTGTCAATTATATCTCAGTAATGCTGAAAACATTGGAGAGTTAAGCATCAAAGTTTTCTCAAAGCAAATTTATTTTCGGATATCTGAAAGAAACAGAAAACAGTCTGATTGTGCAAAGCTCCCTGTGCACAGTATTGATACCATTTGAGCATAAATACTGGACTGAATGTGATTTCCATTGATTTACTTATTGCACCTTGCTTGGAGGCTAAAGATAGGTATCTTTTTTTTTGTGATACCAGCTACACAAATATATCAAGTGCCATTTCTTTCATCAGGACAGAGTTTGGGTTAAGAGAGCTTGAACTTTCAAGAGCACCTTAGGGGTTAGGTTCTTCTTTCCCTTCCCACTTTGAAGATCCCACTTCCTTCATGTAGTCATCTTTCATCTCAGTTTTCCCTCCATTTGGTTTTCTATTTCCACTGGTACCTAATCTTTGAGGTGGAAAATGAACCTACAAGCAGCAGCAGAATATTTCTTTGCTGTAGTCAGTCTGAAAGTTTTCCTAAGCTTCTATTTTTACTTTTATATGAATTGAAGTTGTTCTCACAGTTCCAGTGAATGAATTGAACAATAAATAGGCAGATTAACATTAACATTTTTGTTTGTTTTTATTCAGCATTTATTATGGAGGAATTCAAACTTCAAATTATAGGGAGAGTAGAGAGAATAGTATAAAGAATTCCTGTGTTGTTGTAACCCAGCTTCAACAATCATTGACATGAATCACTTTTGTTTCATTGATCTCTCTGTACTTCATCTTTGGTTTTGATCCTCAAGTATCCTAAAGCAAAATCTGGACATCATATCATTTCACCCTTAAGTGCTTCCATAAAGATTTGAGCAGATAAAGACTTTTGCTTCCATTCTTGATGCAGTTATGCAGGGTGGAGAATAGTCAGTATAATATTCTTTTATTTTCTATGTCATTGTAGGGTAACTTGCTTTGTTAATAAATATTGACATTAAGAGTTTGGAACTGCTGGTCATGGTAACTGTACTTTTTAATGAGAAATATTTTAGTGGACTTGAAATTTATATTGCTAAATTCCTTATAGTATAGATATAGCTTTCTTGTTTTGTAGTTATAAATACTATAGTTAGGCCCTAACAAATGTAGTAATGCAGGTGTGAAATGCAGCAGACATAAGGCTTTCAATTCTTCCTTAAGTCCTGAGGTCATTGGTAAGTGTTTTTCAAAAATCCTTTCAAGGGGTTGAAATTAGATAGATGAAATATTAAAAACAAACAAACAAACAAACACACAACACATGCTGTGCCCAGAGCCACATGATTGCATTTGGAAGGCTCTGTAAAGGGTTAATGTTTTACTCCTAAAAGTGGAAGAGAATATATTGAACACTAGACCCAAAAAGGATGTTACTGTCTTCCTACTCAAGGTACAGTTAACACAACTGAATAATTCCTAACAACTATAGATTCAGTAACTGATTGCACAGTTTTGATTATTATAGTTTGATTATAATAATCAAAATTTTGATTATTATATTTTCTTTCTGATATATTGATAGGATGTATTGGTAGGTCAGTAAACTGACTGTTGACCATTGTCCTCTCTGCAGAAAGAGTTTTAGTACATGTAGCCTCTGAGCTGACACATGTTTGTTTCAACCATAGTGACGCTGCTGGTCATTCTGTGTCTGTTCAGAGTCATGGTCATTTCTTTGAGGGCAAGGAATTTGTCCCCTTTTTTTTTTTTAAGTACATTTATGTTTTGAGTCTACTGCATGCATACCTTTTGCTGGCCACTTCTTAAACTCTTAATAGTAGATTTGTTTTTCTTCTCTGTCTCTTCAAAAGATAGTTGGATGTTTATTCTGTGACTTTACTTTTCCTCTTGCCTTTGATCATTTGTTTAATTGTCATGAACACTTACAGAACAGATATCATTTCTTGACTGTTTTATTTATTCCAAATTCTACTCAAGAGTCTTTCCCATAAACCTGTTAAAATTGGAATAATAAAATCTGACAGAAGAGACATTCCACTCTCTTTTTCCTTTTCCTAAGACTCCCCCTGAGGTTACTGTCTTTTATTAAAACATTTCAAATCAGCCTTTGCTTTATAAATTTAGTAATGAGAAGTTTTAAAAATAGTCTGTATCATTATTGAAAAACTTATTTTGTTAGAGAGCCATTATTTTGTTGTATAAAACCCTGCCTCTCTCTTTAGCTTATACCTATTCATGCTTTCCATGGGAAAATCTTTCAGATATTAGAAAGCATTTGTAGCATTCCTTCTTAACTCAAGGTCAAATCTGTCAAATCTAGGAAATCTAGGCTAGAACTCCTACTAAGTTCAATTCTTGCAAAAGATCTGTATACACATGGGCACTCTCTTAGTCTCATAGATTCAGTGTAACTTAGTATTTTAAACATTAATAAAGTGAAAAAGTGTCCTCAATACTTAAAAAATAGACAAGAGGGACAGAAAAGATGTACAGAGAGACATTTAAAACATGTTCCCCTGTACAAATCTCTGTGTAATGCTATCTGAACATATTTATAATTAAAGATAGATTCCAACATAAATATCCATATGCAATATACATTTAAAAGTCTTTGAGAGAGAAAGAAAAAATCCATAAGAGACTCTGAAAGATAAAGAGCAAACTGAGGGTAGATGGAGGCAGATGGGCCAGAGATGATTTTGATGAGTGATGGGTATTAAGGAGGGCACTTATGATGAACACTGGGCATTATATGTAAGTGATGAATCTTCTACTCTTGAAACCAATATTGCATTGTTTATTAAATAACTAGAATTTAAATAAAAATTTGAAAAAATCTTTGAAAAGTCAAAACATGAAAGCGAATTTATAATGCCAATAAGCAATAAACACTCCCCCCACAACTAGAATATTGTTTTTGTGTACAAGTTTTTTTCCAAAGATAAAAATTTGTTTAAAAACATTTAATTACTATTCATCTATCTTTCCTTTGTCTCTGTGCAGAATTATAAAATGGCATAAGATAGAATCAGTTTTCCTTTTTACAGCTCATGCATCCGCTATCTCTTTTCTTTCTAGTTTCTGAAACTTCAGAACTCTTGAATATTTTAACAGTCTTTATATTTTCTCATGGTGCTTTCTACAGACATTGAAACAATGATGTTTAAAAATGTTTTGTGGTTGATTAATGATGGAACACGGCCCTGCACCCAAAACACAGCTTATACTTAGTAAAGCATGACTGCAATACATTTTGATGTCTAATTGAAGAAATAGCTATATTTGTTTTCAAGGTCAAAAGCTATGCTTATTGAATATGTCTCAAGAGTTCTAAATCTTTAACAAACAGAAAGGGTCTTCAATATTTGAAGTATGTTTCAAAAAAGAGTCTTAGCTTTACAGTATTAAATTGTGTAGTTCAATGAAGAGAAGATTTAATGAACCCCAAGTTTTTCTTTTTTCTTCCCCTTCTTCCTCTTTTTCTTTTCTTAACTAAGGAGGGAAGCTTAAAACACATCTTAAAATCAAGATGTGGTTCAAATGGCCAAGAACATTACAATACTTGAAAAATCATGTTAACTCAATTTATTCTTTTCTTTCTAAATTTTGATGTAATCAGGAAATGACTTACTGTGTTCTTGTCGTTAATAATAAAGCAGGCCATAAGTAGAATGTACTGAGCCACAATCAATTCATTTTGTTTTCTTGTGAAATGGAAGAGAATGAAAAATAGAGCTCTATGACCTGACTAGTAAAACAGCCATCCTTCCAAAGAGGCAGCTTCAATTAATTCCATACACTGGCACTGTACAACTGTGGTGACATTTACTGGCACATTACCTTTCCTGGGAAATCAGCTTATTTGAGATATAAAAAAGAAAAGGAAGAAAAATGGATGAAGTTGTGTTTATGTTGTTTTTTTCAATCGGTAAGCAAAATATTTTTCAGGATAAACTCTCTATAGTACAAATAGGTGTCTCTCATCTTCATTTACTTTTGCACACTTCTATTGCTTTTTTGTGTGCAACACACATATATATTGAGAATCTAGGCGGATATTTGCTTTCAAAGCCAAATTTATCACATTGATGAATTCAGCACTCTCATATTCTGTTCAAGTATTTATATCTTTAAAACATAGGAAAAGAGATAACTAATTCTGGGTCAGTGTGATTTATAATCTCTAATTTGTTAATGAGATTTAATGACTATCTATCTCTACTTTGTCTCTGTGCAGCATTATAAAATGGCATAAGAGTCAATGACCATTTATTTTTTCCATCTTGACCGTGTTTGTCTTGAACATATTTTTTCATCCTAAGATAGACTATGTCTTTTTCATTATGCCATACAGTGCAGAGTGCTTAAAAATATTTCATGGAGGATCTTGGTGAAAAAAAAAATTCATGGAGGAGGTAATAAAACATCTTTGTCAAGCAAGTGATTATATTTCATTTACAAAGAAATTGGGGCCCTAGAAATAGAGTGTAAAAGTTCCTCGTAAGAGCACATTCTTGAAAACATTTGTTATGACTTCTAGAAATGTGTTTAATTATTCCTCAGTCAATCAGAGGGTGTCATCTACACTGAAGACAAGGGCTGATTGAGTAATTCTATTTAACTGTAGTCTTAAGTTACTTCTTCGTAAACTGGCATGATGAGTAACTGGTTAAAATCTTTAAGAGATTATAATATGATTATTCCTCAGCATTAAGTGATGTCTTACATATCACTCTCACATACATATTTACAAAGAAACACTAAGAGGAGTGTGTTTTTCAAACCAATTACTTTACAGATTCAACTCATATTCAGCTTGGAAAACTTTAATTAACAATGCCAAATAACTTCTGAAAAATGAAGAAAACTTTCTAGCTTTATATCTAGAGACAATCTTCTACATAGATTTCTCTTAAAGCTATTCCGGGAGCTGACTCAATTTTTTTTAATATGTCAGCTTCACTGCCTCATAGTGAAAGTAGTTTGAAATGTATTTGCAAATGTGACTGTAGAGAGAGGCTTGCACAGACTTTCCTCTTGCTGCTGAGTAGCAATTTAGGTTAAAGATTTTCGATATCTTAATGTTAATATATATTTTTTTAAATTTCTAGGAGAGAGAGAGAGAGAGAGAGAGACAGCGTGAGCAGGGGAGGGTCAGAGAGAGAGGGAGTCACAGACTGAAACAGGCTCCAGGCTCTGAGCTGGCAGTCAGCAAAGAGCCTGACGCGGGGCTCGAGCCCACGAACCGCGAGATCATGACCTAAGCGAAAGTCGGACGCTTAACCGACTAAGCCACCCAGGCGCCCCATTAATGTTAATATTTAAAACTAAGTTAACTAAATGAAGCAAAATAACTGGAATAGACAAAGTCCTTGAAGATATTAGTAGAGTATTTTATTGTATTATTTTGTCTTAACTCCACTCTTCTTTATTTTCCAAAAGATTTCCAGGGAATGTCTTTTCCATATAACTCATTCTAGTAACTTTTGAACTTTCTTCCATTGTTTGAATGGAGTATACTTTTTCTGGATTTGGACCTTAAAAAACCAATATTTTTAATAAATTTTTCTGGATCGATTTGGTATTGACCTGATAAAATGTCTCCATACTACTCTTTTATTTCACTTGCATCTTTCAACATAGGCAGCTCTCTGTCTACAAAGAAAAATTTGTAACAGCTGATAGAAAGATAATATGTCCCATGATGTTTTCTAGTATTTTAAGGTATCAGTGTTAGTAATGTGCATCTATCTTATGCATCTTTAAATATGTCTCATTATATGCTTTAAATTTCTAGAATTTGAATTGTTAGGTTAATGACATACTAGTATATGAGTAAGCTTCTTTAGAAAAGCTGAATCAATTTACATCACCAGTACAAACATAGGGTATTTGTCCTTCTCTGCCTGACTTATTTCGCTCAGCATAACACCCTCAAGGTCCATCCATGTTGCTACACATGGCCAGATTTCATTTTTTCTCATTGCCATGTAGTATTCCATGGTATAGATAAACCACATTTTCTTGATCCATTGATGGACACTTAGGCTCTCTCCATGGCATGTATAGGAGGATTAGGAGGAACTTAACGGAGGACCAAGAGGGAGAAGGGAGGAAATAGTGGAGGAGAGGGAGAGAGGCAAACAATGAAAGACTCTTGAATACTGAGAACAAACTGAGGACTGATGGGTGTGGGGGGTGAGGGGGAAGATAGGTATGGAGGAAGGCACTTGTGGAGATGAGCACGGGATGTTATATGGAAACCAACTTGACAATAAACTATTTGTAAAAAAAAAAATTAATTAATTAAAAAAAATAAAAACAGAGGTAACAAAAAAAAAATTTAAATCACCAGTAGAATAGGTGGAGCATACCTGTTTGTTTAAACCTGATTAACACTGGTGAATGATCGTTTAAATATTTTCCAATTGGTAGATTAGAAATGATATTATTTTAGAATTGATGTTTTGAGCTTACTTATATTTGTAACTTTCTCTTTTGATTATGGTATTTTTCCATTTCTCTCTCCAGCATCTAATTTTTACATGACTTGGATTTATACAGACACATACTCATACATGCACACACATAGGAAGGCACAAACCCTTTCATCTGTCATATATATTGCAAATATTTTTTTTCCCAGATTTCTACTTCCCTTTTAATTTGATGATCTATTATGTCCTATTGAAGCTTTAAATTTTATACATTATTAAACTATAGGATATTTAGAGATCTTGACAATCACCCTAAAATTTATCTTTATGTTCTCTTTAGTGCCTGCCAAATTACATGCAAATCAAATCACAGGGACTGATAAATCCCTGTAGATTCCTCATGAGATTTTTCAACAATATCTGTTTATAACTCTGAGATACACAAAAGTAAAGAATTCTACTACACTAATATTTCAAAGTAAGGCTTTACTGAAAAATAATATATATATATATATATATGTTATGTGCACAAATCATTAGTTTACAAATTGATACATTTTCCTAAAATAAACTATTATCCACATTAAGATAAAGCACAGTTTACATTTTCTGAATCTTAGGAGACCCTATTTATGCCTCTTCCAGTCCCTAAACCATAAGGAGTTACCACTATTCTGGTTTATAACACCAAAGACTGGTTTTCCTCTTTTTGAGCTTTGTATAAATGGAATCAAACAGTGTGTAATCTTCTGTGTCAGGTTTCTTTCATTTTGCATTATGTATGCAAGATTCATTCATGTTGTTGCATAGAATTGTAGTTCTTTTATTTTTATTGCTGTAGAACATTCCTTTGGGTTACTATAACACATTATTTATCCATTATGTAGATTAGAGATAAGTGGTAGGTTCCAGTTTTGGCTTTGTGAACAGTACATTTAGGAAGATTGTTGTGGTGAAAATATGCATACATTTGAGTTTAATATATACTTAGGAGTTAAACTGCTGAGTCAGCATGTATGTATATCCAGCATTACTAGATACTGCAAATAGTTTTTCAAAATGATAGCACAAATTTAGTGTTTTAAAACAACATACATTTATTACTTTATGGTTTCTATAAGTCAGAAGTTGGGCTCTGATTTATGTGTGTTCTCTGCTCTTGTACTTACAGGCCAAAATCAAGATTTTGGACGGTGTTTTCTCATCTAGGGGCTTTACTAGGGATGGGCCCTCTTCCAAGCCCCTTACATTTCTGGGTAAATTTCATGTCTTTGCAGCTATAGAATTACATAATTTGCTTCTTCAAAGCCAACAATAGAGACAGAGTTTCTACTCTTTGAGACCCTTTTTCAAAAAAGGCTTATCTGGTTACGTCAGGTCCATCCATAACCATTTTTTTTATTGACTTAAACTGATTGGAGACCTTAATTACATCTGAACAATCCATTCACTTTTGCCATCTTTTATTAATTATAAGCAAGTAACAGACCCCACCTACTGATCAATCAAGAGGTGTGAATTGCAGAGACACAGAGACCAGGATGTTGGGATCATGCTCTGAGAATTTTGCCTTCCACCTTTGTTCTTGTTTCTCTTTTTAATTTTAGCCAGTTTGGTGACATAGCATTTTGGATTTAATTTGCATTTTCCTGATAACCTGAAGTTGAGGATCTATTGAATATCCTCTTTTAGCAAGTGTCTGTTAAAGTCTTTGCCATTTGTTTTCTATAAGTTTCACTGTCTATTGATTATTGATTTACAGGAGATCCCCAGCATCTCAATGGCTCCTTCTACTTCTAAAAGTGTTTAATTTGAACATAACCTGTCTTATTATTTTTCTTTATGGTTATTGTGTTTTTGTATCTACTTAATAAACTTTTGCCTAATCCAAGGCTATGTATATAGTCTCCTATATTTTCTTCTAAAAGATTTACTTTTACTTTCCATGTTTTGATGTTCATCAGTATAGAGTTTATTTGGGGATGTAGTGCTAAGAGTTTACTTTTTTAATGTTTACTCATTTTTGAGAAAGAGAGAGACAGAGAGATGGAGCACAAGTGGGGCAGGGGCAGAGAGAGAGGGAGACACAGAATCTGAAGCAGTCTCCAGGCTCCAGGATGTCAGTACAGAGCCCAGATCTGGGCTTGGACCCATGAACTGCGAGATCATGACCTGAGCTGAAGTCATATGCTCAACTGACTGAGCCACCCAGGTGCCCCTAAGAGTTATTTACTCTGTGGACATCTTCTTATGTGTTCACAGAATAAGTAAACGGCCCCAGAAGACCAGGAGTTGTAAATCATCAGCTGACTATTCTGAGTTTCTCTGCCCTCCGATACCTTAGCTCTTAGATCTAGTCCTCAAAGCTTTTGTAGCTCCCTAATACATTTAAATGGATAATTTTAAAACTTTATCTTTGTTTTCATAATAGTTCTGAGTGGGAGCCTTGTCTTATTCCATCTACTTTGAAGTAGCTATTTATAATAAGTTTTTAAATATCAACATTTACCATTAAACTTCAAACTCTCTTCATAGTTATTAAGATCACATCTGTAAAAAAAAAAGTCACAATGAAACAAGTTATCAGAACTTATTTGGAATGAACAAAAGTATTACTGCAATACTGACATGACAGTGCAATGAGCTGGCTATTAGACTAGAAACAAAGCAGGGGGGCCTGGGTGGCTCAGTCAGCTAAGCATCCACTGGAGCCTAAGTCATGATCTCATGGCTTGTGGGTTTGAACCCCACGTTGGGCTCTGTGTTGACAGCTTGGATCCTGGAGCCTGCTTCAGATTCTGTGTCTCCTTCTCTCCCCCACTCACACTCTGTCTCTCTCAAAAATAAATAAACATTAAACAAAAATTTAGAATAGAAACAAAGCAGAACATAAGGCCCTCCTATCTGGTGATCTGGAGAAAACTTTACCATAAGTTAATGTATTTGTTACCTGGGATTGCATAACAAATCACCACAAATTTAGCAGTTTAAAACAATATACATTAATTATCTTATGGTTTATGTGCAGTGGGCATCCACGCACAGTTTTATTGGGTTCTGTTTCAGGATCTGCTATTAAGGTGTCAGTGGGGCTCTGTTCTCATCTGGCTTGACCAAGAAGAACCTGCTTCTGAGCTCATCTAGTGGTTGCCAGCATTCATTTCATTATGGTTGCATCATTGAGGGCCATGTTTCATTTTTTGCTGGCTGTCTTCAAGTCCTAGAGGCCACTCAGGATTCCTTGCCACGTGGCCCCATAGTCAGGTGGTTCACAATGTGGCTATTCTCTTCTTCATGGCCACCAGAATAGTCTCTTGAGTTGGCTAACAAAACATCATCACAGGGATGCCATCTCACCACCACAGCTACACTCTGTTGTCCAGAAGCAAATCACAGTTCCCATGCAGACTCTGGGAGAGGGGCTGATACAAGACGTACCATTAGGGAGTGGAGATCATGGAGCCATTTTAGAATTTGCCTACCACAGCTCTCTCAGTCATAAGTGTGATATTATCTTCACAGCGGTTTACATTTAAATTACACTTCTGTCTATAATAATGTTGAATGGAACGTGTACATCTAGTTTTAGTATTTACTTTCTCTTCTCAGAATCTTGTTGATCTCATCAAACAGTATATATTCACTGCTTATTTGTGTTGATGTAACATGAAACACTTATTTTTTTTATTTTAATATTTGTGTGTTCAGAGGGTTGGTCCCTTGTCTCAAACAATTTGTGCTCCACAGTGCCTTGCAGGATACGATGGAAGGGAGGCTCCAGCCAAGGCTGCATCCTTTTCGACCTTCTTTCCTTGCCTTCTCCTGCTTCAGACATTCCACTTCCCCTGAAACATTCGTTCAGTAAATAAATTTGGCTTTTGCATACCTAGATGAACTCTCTAGGGAAACCTCCTAGTTTTTCCTTAGTATGTGGTGCAGGTGTTTTTTTTTTTAATCTCTTTAATGTTTTATTTCTTTCTGAGAGACAGAGACAGTGTGAGCAGGGGAGGGTCAGAGAGAGAGGGAGACACAGAATCTGAAGCAGGCTCCAGGCTCTGAGCTGGCAGTCAGCACAGAGCCCAACACAGGGCTTGAACCCACGAACTGTGAGATCATGACCTGAGCCGAAGTCGTATGCTTAACCGACTGAACCACCCAGGCGCCCTTGTGGTGCAGTTTGAATGACAAAAAGTTATATGATTATCTTGAAAACCTAATGAAATTAAACTACCACAAGGTCACAAAACAGAGACATTGCAGTTCTACTTGCTGGTTTGTAACATACACAGATGGATCTTTCTTCAAAAAATGTGTTTTATTTTTCTTTATTTTTTAAAGATTATCTATGTATTTATTTTGAGAGAGAGAGAGAGAAAGGGAGAAAGAGAAAGAGAGAAAGGACGGGAGGAGCAGAGAAAGAGGGAGAGAGAGAGAGAATCCCAAGCAGGTTCTGCACTGCCAGCGCAGAGCTGGATGTAGGGCTCGAACTCATGAACTGTGAGATCATGACTCAAGTCAAAGTCAGATGCTTAACTGACTGAGCCACCCAGGTGCCTCTTATTTCTTTCCTTTTTTTCTTTTTTTAAACAGGAAAGCATCTAGATATGGTTATAGTTGACACCTAAACAATGGTCAGGTTAGGAATGCCAACCTGTGTGGTCAAAAATTCACATATAACTTTGACTTCCCCCAAATTTAACCACTAATACCCTACTGTGGACCAAAGCCTTATCAGTAATGTAAATAGTTGATTAACACATATTTTGCATGTTATAGCTCTCATACACTATTTCTTAAAATAAAGTACATTAGAGAAAAGAAACTGTTATTAAAAATCACAAGAAAGAGAAAATACGTTTATATGATAACATTATATAATACTATGTTTATTAGGAAAAAAACATAAAGTGGACCCATGCAGTTCAAACCTGTGTTGTTGAAGGGTCAATCATATATGTATACTTAATAGAAAGGTGTTATTCTGATTTATTAGTAACTCATTTGTAGAGTGCTATTTGATCCCTTGAAAGGTTTTTGATAAATTCAAGTGCCAAAGAACTTTTTTCAGCCTGTTGCTAGTTTGTGCAATAGGCAGTGGTGATATTTGCGGTATCCACAACCTGCACAGTGTGGTCACAGGCCCCTTGCGGCAGCCATAAGCAGTGAACAGCCAGTGCCCTTGCTCTGGTGATAAAACGGCTATCTGTCCTGGTTATAAATGGATATATCAATTTATTTTTCCAACTAAGGGTAATTTTTCTTTAAAATCATTAGAGAAAACTATTTAAAATAATGTTGAATGAAACTAGATCATTTTCTCACACCATACACAAAAATAAACTCAAAATGGATAAAGGACCTGAACCTGAGACACAGGAAACCATCAAAACCCTAGAAGAGAAAGCAGGAAACAACCTCCTTGACCTCAACCACAGCAATTTCTTACTTGACACATCCGCAAAGGCAAGGGAATCAAGAGAAAAAAATGAACTACTGGGACCTCATCAAGATAAAAACTTCTTCACGGCAAAGGAAACAATCAATACAACTAATAGGCAAACAACGGAATGGGAAAAGATAGTTGCAAATGACATATCAGATAAAGGGCTAGTATCCAAAATCTATAAGGAACTCACCAAACTCCACACCTGAAAAACAAACAATCCAGTGAAGAAATGGGCAGAAGACATGAACAGACACTTCTCCAAAGAGGACATCCAGATGGCCAACGGACCCATAAAATGATGCTCAGTGTCCCTCATCATCAGGGGAATACAAATCAAAATCACACTGAGATACCATCTCACATCGGTCAGAGTGGCTAAAATGAACAAATCAGGAGAATCTAGATGTTGGCGAGGATGTGGAGAAATGGACACCCTCCTACACTATCTGTGGGAATGTAAACTGGTGCAACCCCTCTGGAAAACAGTATAGAGGTTCCTCAAGAAATTAACAATAGAACCCCCCTATGACCCAGCAGTAGCACTGCTAGGAATTTACCCGAGGGATACAGGAGCGCTGATGCATAGGGGCACATGTACCCCAGTATTCATAGCAGCACTCTCAACAATAGACAAAACATGGAAAGAACCTAAATATCCATCAACTGATGAATGGATCAAGAAGATGTGGTTTATCTATATGATGGAATACTACATGGCAATGAGAAAAAATGAAATCTGGCCATGTGTAGCAACATGGATGGAACTAGAGGGTGTTATGCTGAGCGAAATAAGTCAGGCAGAGAAAGACAGATAGCATATGTTTGTCCATATAGGTGGATTAGGAGGAAGCTAACGGAGGACCATGAGGGAGAGGAAGGGGAAAAATAGTGTGGGAGAGGGAGAGAGGCAAACCATGAGAGACTCTTGAATGCTGAGAACAAACTGAGGGCTGCTGGGAAGGGGGTGATGAGCATGGAGGAGGGTACTTGTTGGAATGAGCACTGGGTGTTATATGGAAACCAACTTGACAATAAACTATTTAAGAAAAAAATAAAATAATGAAATTTTTTTGTTGAGGCAAATAATTTTTTTAAAAAAGGAAATAGTAATAGTAATTTGTATAAAGCCCAATTTTAGTGAATCAGGTTTCCTTAAAACAAAGAAACTTATTAATTTATACATATATGTAATACTACTAATGACCTACAGATTAAAATTTAAACCATACCTGATTATCTTGAGTCTGCCTTAATGTTCTTTTTCTTGCCAATATGTGTATCCTCAGGATAAGCCTGTATAAATGATTTAGACTTGGAAACTAAATATTCAAGTTCATATTAGATATTTTATAGATAATATCATAATATATTCTCTGCACATATTTCTATAAATAGACACACCAACACTAGGTCCGACACCTGGAAATCAATTTTCACTTTGCTTTCTCCTTCTCCATCTTCTTCATCCCATGAAAGATAATTTTTAATTAGTTTCTGCTTATTCTAATATCCAAACATTGCTTTGTCATATTATTAATCCTCCTGGACTTCAATAAAAGATCTTATCACTACCTATAGACTATGGCTATAACTTCATTTGCTGATGTCTATTCCTTCTATCCGTTTACATCACAGCTAAAAATTTTTTGCCTAACATGTAAATGTGAATATGTTACTTACTTGTGAAGACACACAAAAAGCACCATTCTATTTGGAATATATTAAAGACTAAAATCTTTATGTGACGTTTAAGACCCTTCACTATCTGGTCTCTGCTACTCATCTATATTTATACTTTGTTCCATGATAACGGCCTTTTGTTCATGAAACATGTCACATTTCTTCATTCCTCTATGCCTTAATACATTCAGTTATCTCTGGCTGCAATTTCTTTTTTCTATTTCTTTACCAGGTGAGGTACTGCCTATCCATCATGACACCATGCTTCTTTGTCGTCACTGGGCAGAGTTAGGGGCTTCTTTAAGCTTTCCTTGCACATTGTGAATGCCTTTGTAACAGCATAGGATTACAAATTCCTTTAGGACTTGGACTGAGTTTGGTATTACCAGCTCCAGCCTAGCAAATTGCTTGTCATACAGCACTCAATCAGTTATATGAGTTTTGAATAAGTGAATGACTATAGGTTCATAGTCTAGTTTAAATCACTAAACTGTTGGGAGGGGGCAAGATGGCGGAGAAGTAAGGAGCACTGTACTTGCACTCGTGCCCATACATCACACGGAAAAGATCTGAAGCCATTGGAAACCTTACAAAACCTGAGAGATTGGGAGAAAAAGGAAGCAGAATCCACTGAGAAAGCCTTCTAACGTGAGTGCGAACTGGGGAAGATAAAATCGGGCAGGGATCGGAGACTCCAGGGTCGGAGGCGGTCCCCCTCTGCGGAGAGTGAGAGGGGAAAAAGAGAGAGTCCGAAACAGAAAAACCTCTGCTTGCGGGGGGGGGGGGGG